>NW_020956240.1:507484-509068 GCF_003031625.1 Empidonax traillii
CTTGGCCTTGTTGAACTTCATCCCATTGGAGTCAGCCCATCTCTCCAGTCTATCCAGATCCCTCTGCAGAGCCCTCCTGCCTTCCGGCAGGTCGACACTCCCTCCCAACTTGGTGTCATCTGCAAATTTGCTGATGATGGACTCAATCCCCTCATCCAAATCATTGATAAAGATGTTAAACAGGACTGGGCCCAGCACTGATTCTTGGGGAACACCACTGGTGACCGGCCGCCAGCTGGATGCAGCCCCGTTCACCAGCACTCTCTGGGCCCGGCCCTCGAGCCAGTTCCTGACCCAGCACAGAGTGCCCCTGTCCAAGCCATGGGCTGCCAGCTTTTCCAGGAGTATATTATGGGAGACAGTGTCAAAGGCTTTGCTGAAGTCTTGTGCACCCCCAACCCACTTGCTGGTGAGATAATATTAGGGGCAGAAAAGGCCTTGGCTTGGTGTAAGCACTGCTCAAAAAATATCTGTGATATCAACAGTTTCCAGCACAAATCCAAATCTCAGCCTCATACTAGCTACTGTGAGGAAAATTAACTCTACCCGAGCCCAAAGCAGCACAGATCTCCAGTCTCTTAAAGGTTTTGCCTTTTCTTTATGTTTTCCACAGCATTCTTAGGAGTGTCATGACACCATTCGTTGATTGCATCTGTCACCACAATAAACTTAACTTTATAAGTAGCATGTAATAATGTTTAATAACATATGCAGCGGAGTCTGGACACTACAAATGAGATCAATTTCTCTGTCTCACATGGGAGCACTGTTCTTGTTTTGTAGACAGAATAGGGCACTGAAGAGTCTCCCAAGAAAACCATAGCAAAACCCAGTTTGTTTTCTGAATCCTTTTTTTGTTATACTAATCAGAGGACCATCCTGCCTTGCTAGCATTCCTCTGGTGCCATGAATTACAATGTGCTTAATTACCAAGTAGTGGTGTTCTTCCCTGAAAGAATATTTTGTTCTGAAATCTTCATCACAGCTTCAAGACACATGAAATAAATGTGTGGATGAAAGAGCTGTTACTTTAGAACAGCTGTTCAAATGCACATAAACACCCTGCTAAAATGGCTCAGGCTATTTTGCATACGATTTACATTCATAAGAGGCCTTAATAACTGTTTCCAGTATGAAATTTCAGCTCATGCTTAGAGCAAACACTGATACAAGTTGCAGTAGTGCCAGGATGCTGTTCTGCTCTCTTAAATGCAGAGTGGAGATGGCTGGGGGAAAGCTGCCTCAGGAACATGTAATGTGGGACACTTCTCACCTGTTGCCTAATGATATTTATCCATTTTATTCCCAAGGTTCCTACTTCTAATAGCTTTCTGATGTCCTCTGTGCTGGGCATTAGGATGGCTTCAACTGGATTCCTGGAGAAGAGTTTCTACATGGCTGATGCTCTGGGGGTTTTTCTCATTATCATAACAAGGAAAGTATAAGGGCAGCCAGGAGACAAAGCTGTTCCCTGAGTGCAGAGCTAGGCTAAAAAGCTCATTGTGATGTGATGGAAGCATATTTGAGGTGTGGAAAAGGAGAGGACTGCCACCTCTATGACACTGCTGTTCCTCTTAAAGAAGG
>NW_020956241.1:0-8735 GCF_003031625.1 Empidonax traillii
TCATATTTATACTAGATGAATTATAATCTTGTGTGGGATTTTTTTTTGCTAAAGGATCACAATTCTCAGGTAGAGTAGTGACCTCAATTTTTCCTCTTGTGTTAGAAAATTGTTGGATGTCCTTTTCTCATTTCCTGTTGGGGCACGGTCATCTCTGAGACCACTGCTACCCTCTGATTGCCCAGTGTTGTCCACCCCATGGGTGCAAAAGCATTGCAGGAATATTTCTGGTGTGTCAGTGGTTTTCAGGGAGGAAAACAGTGTCTATTGAATGGAGAGTAAGGTATGTGAGGAAAAAAAAAAAAAAGAATAGTGATGGTAAAAAACCCCATAAGCGTCGGAACACGGGTAGTGAAGAAATGTAAATGTCATTCAGAGAAGAGCGATGGGAAAGGAAACAAGAGGAAAATTAATCCTAGTTCTCTACTGTCATTGCTCTTGATTTTTCCACCAATTTTCCCCTAAAATTGTTTCTTTCTAAGATAGAATATTCTCTAATGCAAGAGTATATCACACAACATTTTGGCAGGAAACTTTCTTTTTGCAGTAAAATTTGTAGAATCACTCACGATTTGATTCAAAATACTATTAACTGATTTGTGTTCTTCTCCTTGTAGAGGTTCTTCAGTTCTTTATGTCTCCTTGGCTAGGGCTTTGAATTTAGCTGAAAGCTGTGTTAGTCAGTGTATGTGACGCTCTTAGCTGCAGAGGAAAACTCATACAAGCAACATGGAGAGAGAGTTTTCATTACAGTGTGTGTACTTTTAAATTCTTTGCACTTCCACAGGTTAAGTTGTGCTTGATTTGTGTTCCTGAACAAACAAAGGAGAGGGGACAGCTTTGGAAAATTCAGCCCTTTGAAAGACAATGAAAAAAAAGTTATTATTTATTTTATTAATTAATTTTTATCAATTTTTCACCTCGAACTCATGGAGAGTTCTAAGTCTCCAGGTGTCACAAGATGTAAAACATAACATAACATAGCTGGGCAGAATAGTGATGATGGGTGGCAATTAGTTACTGATCAGCTATCTTAGTGCCTTGTATAGAATGAGGTTTTCTTGCTGCCCACAAGAGTAAGAATTTAAATCTTTTATTCTCCTACTGGTTAATAAGTGCCTTGGAAGGATCTTACAGTGACGGCTTCTTGTATCACTAATGGGTGTAATTAATGAAAAAACAATAAACTTTATCAACCTGTAGACTTTCAGGTTTGCTTTCTACCATTTACCCTGTTTGCATTTCAGAGTAGCTGTAGATTCTTTCCTGCTGTTTTCCTTCTCGTGCTGGTACAGTAATTTTAAGTGAAGTTCCAGATAGTGCAGCAGTTATGGAAGGCAGGTATTGGATTACTGAGGACAAAGCTAAGTGTATACCAATTTTGTTAAAAAAAAAAAAAAGGTTAAAGCAGTATTTTTGCTTTAAAGGTAGAACACCCAAATCCAAACACTGACCTCCTGAAAGTGAACTTGAGAATCATGTGCAGAATAACTGGTCTGCTCTAGAGCACTTCTTTTAGCTTGACATAAGAGTTAAGTTTCTTTTTCAGTAAACTTAAAAAAAATGGAGTTTTTTACTAACTGTTCCACCTCAGAACACTTATTTTTGAATTATTCATTTCAGAGTTGCTTGCTATGGACAGATCACAGTTCCCACCGAGTTCATTTGTCTGGCTTCTTTCCTCCCCTCCCTGAATGTGCCTGTAATTCATCACTGCCTTCTTTATTTCTGAAGTCCATAGGAGTTAACATCTTTTGACCAAATAAATAGTTGTGCCTTCCTCTTCCTTTTCACCTTCTCAGTATTTTCTGTTAATAATTCTGTTAATGTTCTTACTATTTTTAGGGCATTTTGGAAAGTCTAGGGAGGGGAGGAGGTGGCTGTTTCGAGGTGATCATGGGTTTTTCTGAGGGAGACCCATTTAGTAGGACACCTGACAATCTCCTTTCCTTCATACCAGCTCATTTCCTGCCCCGGATTTGGAGAAGCTTTGAAAAATTATAATATTGTGCTCGAAGCAGAGGCAACAATTTAAGCTGTGTGATGCACTGAACCCAGCTGTCACTGATTTTGGCTGCACAGAACTGGGACCTGAGTTCCATCTCTAAGTGAATTTTTAAGGAGGCGAAAGAGGTGATTGAACTCTGGATATCTTTTCATTACCAGGTCTTTGAGGGAAAAAATGCTTATTATTTCCTGCTTCAAATGCATCAGTTAGAACTTTTAGACTGAATCCTTGAAGAATAAGCAGTAAACTGATGGGCCACATTGTAAGTAGTATCTGGCTGGGTTCAGTAGTGAAATGTTATTCAACACTGAAGAGGAAATAATGAGTAAAGATGTTTGGAAGAATATTGTTGGTAAAGCAGCATATTGAGTGTGGTAATATATTATTCATATAATCTGCATGTTTCACCCTTGTTTATCCAATGCTTAGGAAAAATTCTCATTAAAATTCTCCTTAACCTGTGTAAAAGACTTCTTTGACCCTTTCAGATCATGTTTCTGTTATGCTGGGCACCCACTTAGCAGATGTGTCCCTTCGATAAGCAGAGTTCCAGGACATCTTTGAAATTCTGAATTATCTACTTTGAATATCAGTTTAATTTGCAGAATAGAGTGGGAATAATTTCTTTTCAAGAAAAGGTATCAAATACACTATCACTGAATTGTGAAATAAGATTACTGGTAAATCATAATTTTTTCAGTACAGCTGATGGAAGAAATAAATCCATCTAGGCACATCTAAGAAAAGTATTTACAGCTCACTTAAACAGCCTTTCTAACTCATATTTCCTGTATAAATCAGACTTGTTTGTGACCTTGGAAATACATCAGAACTACAAAAATAACTAAATTGCTTTCTGCCAACTCAAGCTGAGGTTCTTTTAACTTACCATTACCTTCAATTTCACAGAAAATGTCCTCTCTGATTAAATACAATTTTAGCATTACAAAATGTTGGGTTTTTTAAAATAAAAGAGACTAGGTCTATAGTTAAAATGATACCTTCATACTACCAATCTGAATTTTTACTACCTTCTATGAGTTTGACCACAACACACTCTAAATATCTGTTGACATGCAATCTCAGGAAGAAGCTTGCCTTCTGGTTTATAGTTATAAATTCCTCATAAATTCTTTTCAAACCCATTGCATTTGAAATACCCTTCTTCCAAGTTAGGATATATCCCCGTAGGAATTTCCTAACACTTCACCGGAGTTTTTCTGTCCCTGTGCCAAAAGGCCAAGACAGCTCGTCCTCTTCTCTTTTGAGGCTAACCTAGACTGCCTGCTGTTCCTTTTGAAAGTTCATTGTGCTTGCACTGATACAGGTCCTGACCCAAATGCTTATTGCAGCTTGTCTTCTGCCTTAGAGTTTCTCAGGCACGGAGAGCACAACTGTCATAATCTTTCAGACTTCACTGATGTCAATAATAAAGGGATTTTGGTCACTTTTCCTTTTGTCTGCGCATTGTCTAGTCATGGTACAATATGTGTTGGTGACAAGAGAAGTTTTTGGTGTTTAGGGATGGAGCACTGATAAAAAAATCAAACCAAATAAAACCAGAGCACCTAATAAGGAAATACAATTCTCCAATACCCTTGGTTGGTTTGGGAAATCTGTGTGAGAGGAGTTCAGATTTAAGAGAAACAGAGGTATTGCTACATTCTCATTGCAGTCTTCTCTGACTTCTTTTGAGGGATAAATGAAATTTCTTCTGAACTAGAAACTGCAATTTTGCCTAACTCTGCAAGCAGCTAAGTTCCAGTTTTTAATCAAACAATTTGAATGTGTTCATGTATGAAGAAGTCTTGTGAACAAGTGTAGTTTTACCAAAATCCTGCCCTCCAGAGTGGGAAGTCACCATACCTTACATTCTTGTACCTTCTTTTGTCCATGTCCTTCCCATGCACAAAATTCCACCCAAAGTTTCAATGTTGGCCAAAGCCTTTGAAACAAAACACTTCACATTTAGCCTGTGGTGATGGTAATTACTAAAATCTCAGAAGATTCCACCCACATTGAGCAAACATTTCTTGTTAACATTGAATGACATGAATAACACCTAAGAAATCAAAATTTATGCATAGAAAACAACCAGACAGACAGACAGTAAAGAAGAAGCAAAAAAAAATAATGACAGAGGCTGAAAACTGAAGGCATAAACTTGTTGAAGGCTACAGGAAAGTTTCCCAACTTCAGTAGTTGACTTTACAACCATTAGGTGTGTTTATTGCCTGAGGGGAAAGGATCAGGAGAGATTTTAGTTGCCATTGTTATTGTTATTTAATTTGTAATACAACAGCATTCCTACACAAAATCTGTGGCACAGCATGCTCCCTGCTAATCTCAAAGCTTCCCCAAAGAGGAGAGGATGGCACTGTCAGAGCTTCCTGTGACCACGGAGAGGTCCCAGCCTTCTGCTAGAGGTGCTCACTTTGTCAGAGAAAGAGAGGAGTATGGGATGTTGCTTTTGTGTGGTGAGGAGACACCAACTGTTTGCTGCCCAAGGGGCTGAAGGAGTTGTTGTTGTTGTCAGCTCACTGAAATGCCACCAGACCTATCTCCAAGCCCTGGTCTTGCCTCCTCTAGTTCTCAAGGTGAACTAAATAGAGTCCACAAACATGTCTTATTTCTTTTGAAGGTATTAGAATCACAAACTGGTTCTGTGGTTACCTTTTTAATTAAAGGTCAGTGCAACTTCACAGCCTTCAAAAATGTACTCCTGATTTATAGGAAAACATAAAAGTCACAGGAGATTTGGGTCATGTAATTTAAAGATTATTATTGCCATTCATTTTGAAATAATACTTCTGCATTGGAATTGAAGTTACATTATTCACTGTGATTTGTACTTTTAAAAAGTTGGAGATGGGTAACATTTTTTTTCAGGCCTCAACCTTTAGCTACAGTGACTTATGGTAATTGTTGTAAACAGAGCATTAATGTTAGTAAAGAAAAGATGGCAACAAATTAGAAGCAGAGCTCTGCCAGGAAAACATTCGAGAAGGAAATAAATTTATGGAGGATAAGGGGAAAGAATTAAACTGATGAATAATAACATTGTGATTACAAAGTTTCCTGTTTAAAATAATATATTTGTAATTTTTAAAAACAAAACAAAACTTCCTATTGGCTTTGACAGAGCAAGAATGTGGAGCAGATGAAGATTGTGGAGCTTGAAGAGGTAGTCTGGACAAGACGATATTGGAAGAGGATGAACAAGAGGATGTTACAGGTGAGGGTTTTTATTATGAACATCATTTATCTGAAGAAAAGAACTAAAGTTTGCAGGTTTTGGTTTCCCTTCTCCTCCTCTCAGCACACTCAGCAGGATCAAGATTTTCTTTCCTTTTACCTACAGTAAAGATTTTGCAAACATTGTAGGCTGTACTTTTACACTCCTCCCAGACTCATGAATCAGAATTTGGAAGCGACTCAGAAGAAAGCACAACTAAGCTTGGCATGAGAATTAAGCTTCTGATTATTTGTACCATGAGCAGAGGCATTTCCCCTTCTAAAAATATTTAATTTTTTTAACTAGGAAAGGAATAACAGCTATGGAATAAGCTGGACTAGTTACTCTTAGTTACTTTCCAACAGGTAAAAAAGATGCCAAAAGAAATCACAGGGTTTCCTGAACAGATCTCAGAGGATCTAAATCAATGAATCTCAGCCAAATTAAACCAGATGCCTTTTATCCAGTCTATCTTCTGGTATATCTGAGGAAATGGTAAATCTCTGAGCAGGGAGATAGGAAAAGGCAGTGGCAAGTGAACAACTGATTCTTTCCTGAATTTGTCACTTCTGCTTTCTCCCTCTGTCCTGGAGCACAGCTGCTCAAAGCCAATTTAAATGACTTGGACAGGGTCATCACAATGTAAAAGTGATTTTTCTTACACCCTTTCCTCTGTGACCAACTTACTGGGCAGAAAGGAAGCTGACAGGAGGAAATATGAGGAGAACAGAGAGGCTGCTGCTGCGTCCTTGTCTTAGCTAATGTTTCAGGTGCTGGTGTTAGCAGAAAAATTTACAATCTGCTTTTACTTTTCATTTGCAAGTGGAACACACTGGAGAGATAATAAAAGTCAGGGCATCAAGGTATTAGAGCAACCCTGGATATGAACCAGCTACTCATAGGAAAATGCTCTTTTTCTACATATATATATTTCTGATTTCACACCTATGTTTATATTTATATTGAGTTTTTGCTTTCTCATAATTATTGAATGCAGATTTCTGATCTATTTAATTAAAAATTTGATATTTTTTCAGGGTCTAATAATTTTAGAGGTAATATCCAAGTGTTTTTTTTTCTTTTCTTTCATCCAAATACAATGCAGTTTTATAACTTACAACTTTATAACTTTATAAATTTTTAACACCCTCAAATTTCTGCTTTAAGTTCCAAAACTGTTTTTGTCACAAATATCTTTCTTCTTTGAAAATTATTTTCCTTAGGCTCAGTTTTAAATGGGCAGAATGTTTGTGAGGGTTCAGCAATGTTTATTATATTATTTGTTCCTTCATTATATTATTTGTTCCTTCTCCCATTAAAATCAAAGTGTCAAACAGAGGTGAATTTTTTCACCAGCCTGCACATTCTGGTCACATTCGTTATTTCTCACATGGTGAGGCAAATCTCATAAGATAGAAGCAGATGGTGACAGCTTCCCCTTACTATCAAATCAAATTGAGATATAGCAAAAAAAAAACGCAAAATATTGGTCCCAAGCTTAGAAACTAGGTGAACATTCTGCTTTCTGAAAAGCTGTGCCAATTTTTTAGAAACCATGGGTGAAAAAAAAATGTTGATTAAGAAATAACCATGAATCTCCAAAAAGGATTCTTAGGAGGCATTAGTTTACTGGAGACATGAGACTCCCTAACACTTATTGTTCTATATCAAGATGGGGCTTTTTTTTGAAAAGAGTGTTTTCCCTCCAGCCTTTGTGTTGAGAATGTGCTCTGATCAATAATTCAGTGTCACCTGAGGTTCACTATTTGAAATTCAAGAACTACAGGTAATATTTGCACTGTTTCTTCAACCCCTCTATGGAACAATAAAAATCCCTAAAATATGCAGTAAAAATAGTGCTACTATATGATCAAAATCTATGCAGTGTCATCTAAGTTCACTGTCTTACTAGTAACATCAAAATCTGGTTTTGTATTTTTCTCCTTTTATTAATGTCTTTCATGTATCAATTTTTTCACCATTCAGAAAACTTAGCACCATGATACAAAGAAAACAACTCTAGGAGTAAAAACAAATATTTTTTGGAATATAATCTGTATTAGTTTGCATCAGCCTATGTTATACCCGGGATTTTGAGCATAAAGTATAATAAATAAACATTTTCATTGATTTAGGACTTTGAACATATTTACAGTTCGGAAATGTTGAGTTGAGCTGATTTTGGTACAATGAAAAAAATCTATCACATGCAGAGATTCAAATCAGGGTAAAATCCATTCACTCTCCTCTTTCCCTTCTTCCTGTCCACCACCAGAGATTCAAACAATTCACTCTCTTCTGTATTTGGTCACTGCAAGTCAGTTTGTCTGGTCAAGAGAGTGAGGACAACTGACTGTTTCGAATAACTTATTACCAAACTTCTTAACCCTCATCACATCACTCCTCATTCTCCAATAAAAACACAATGAAATGGTGTGTTTTTCTGTACAGTACATACTGTGCAAGGATTCCTTTGAATCAAAGGGATTTATTAATTAGAACCTGATTTACTCCCCCTTTTCTGGGGGGGTGGGTTGCAACAGTAGGTTGGGACAGTAACATAAAATTTGTATGATACTGGTGTCATATGTTTTATTGATAGGAAGAACAACTCTGTTCAGGCAGAAGTGTTTAGCAGTCCCTCTCATATGGAATGTTCTCCTTGTCATCTTCCAGGGGGGTGGATTATCCTGTAAAAACTCAGTTGCACAACCCATTATGTGCCTTGATGTTCGTCACCAAACAAATCTTGTGAGACATTGATTTTGATGAAAAAATCCTGTGAAAAATATCCCAGCATAAATGAAAAGAATTACGATTCACAGTTTGTAAATGAAAAAAATGTTTTCCTTAGTGTTGTGAAAGGTAGGTTGTATTTTAGATTGTTGTCATATTTTGTACCTAATTTTGTACTGAATTAAGTTGTATCTAAATTTCCCATTTAAATTTTAGATGGCAAATTGTTTGGTCACTAAGAGGTTGTGTGCTAGATGTGCTAACACAGGACTGAGAGACAGAAAATCCTCTTTTGTCAATGAGTAATATAATGCTTACAGTTTGGTACTGAGCCTATGCATGAGGGAAAGCCAGCCTTTCAGTGATTCTTGTCATTAAACTAAATTTTTCTGTGTTTTTGAGAACATGAGAGGAGCAAAAGAGGTTGCCATTAACTTCAAGTCTAGGTCTATAACCTCATTGGAGTAATGGGGGAATTCACTGCCTGGTCTATAGTTCTGTCTTGTCTGAAGAATTTGGAAAGATAGATCAGTTAAAATATGTCCTTTGAATTTTTAATTTTTTTTAACCTTTGTAAACATCTAAAAATTGAGGAATTAACAATTTCAAATTATTTGAAAAGTAGTCAGGAAAAAATAAAACAAATGGAAAAGATGATTACTGTCTACTTCAATGGATATTTTATTGCTGGAAGTGTGGGGCATACACAATCAAATATTTAACAAAGGAGCTTGAACTTTGATTTTAATATGTATT
>NW_020956241.1:9555-44911 GCF_003031625.1 Empidonax traillii
ACATCTAAAAATTGAGGAATTAACAATTTCAAATTATTTGAAAAGTAGTCAGGAAAAAATAAAACAAATGGAAAAGATGATTACTGTCTACTTCAATGGATATTTTATTGCTGGAAGTGTGGGGCATACACAATCAAATATTTAACAAAGGAGCTTGAACTTTGATTTTAATATGTATTTCCTCCAAGGCTTCATTATACACTGCTCTGACATTTAAATAAATTTAAATTTATTTACCACAAGATATGTAGCAACTAGACAGTGCATGTCCACTAATTTAACAGTATCTCTGACAAGTTCCTTCAAGTCTTTCCTTCATTAGAACCATTTCTTCCTTATGGAGATATTATCCCAGAACCCCTTTTGGCAGGAGTGTTTTGGTGCATGGACTCCTCCTGCAAATGTTCACAAAGTACTAACATGACATTTCAATAGTACTAAAACCTGCTCAAGTTTACTTGCCAACTTGTGCCCTATTTGCAAGTAAAATATGCCTTCCTTCCTAATCATCTGCTGCTTTAACTGATCATTTCCCATTCATTTAATAATATATGCCAAGTGCCTTCCAAACACGTTTTATCCTTAGACTGTCTCATCATCATTATCTTGTATGGTAGCAGTGCCACTCTCAAAAGGAATGAACAACATAAGGAACTCAAATGTCTGGGTGGTAGTTCATGTAATAAACCCCACAAAATGTCTGCACTAAGACCTATCTATAAAATGCCGAAACATTTTTTGATTTCAACAAAAAAAATCCCTCAGAAAGCAACTGGAGAAGCATTTGGGCAATTTTGATCCATCAGTGACTGTTTTAAATAACATCTATTATTCGTGAATTGAACAATCTGAAATATGTTACCATAGTGATGATACTGGAAAAGTAGTATCAGTTTCTAAAATACTAATTAGAAAATAATGGTCTTGATTCTGTAGAAATAAGTATGTGTTACACCAATCGAGAAGGAACTTCTAGTTTTGATTGGAGTGCCAAAGAAGTACAGCTATCAAATAATGGATTATTTGTGCTTGCAAACTTTTCGTGAGTCAAGTTTAATTTTGTGAGTAAATATATTCCCATTGTTATTTGAGAGAGATTTAGATAATCTAGCAAGAGGAGAACAAGTTAGCATGACCTTTCCCAAATAGATTATGAGACCAATTTGTGGAAAATGTTCCAGATTGATTTTGGAGAAGAGATATTTTTGATACTCTTGGAACGGTGCAGCTTAGTAGTAGAAAAGTTACGACACAATAAAATAAACAATAAGAAAAAATACAAGAATAAAATAAGATAAAAACTAACAGAAATTAGTTTAATCATCTCAATACTTTAATCCCCTCATCCAAGTCCTGCACTTTTAATATCATATGACTCAATCCTGGGCCTAGGCATATATTTTATGATTGGGTAACTGTCATAAACACAGATGAAACTTGCAATCTGGAGAAGAGATTTATTTTTTTCCTACATGCCTTAATTGTGTCTAATGTATATGCTACAGAAAAAAAACTAGTTCTACTTTTGCACTTGGAAGTTCAAGGCAGAGTTTGAGGGGGGTTTTTTAATTTTTTTTTTAATACTTTGTGAATAC
Source organism: Empidonax traillii (assembly GCF_003031625.1). Classification (NCBI taxonomy): domain Eukaryota; kingdom Metazoa; phylum Chordata; class Aves; order Passeriformes; family Tyrannidae; genus Empidonax; species Empidonax traillii. Next base: position 11,151 of record NW_020956241.1, read on the forward strand.
TGGTACCTCATTCTTGAGGATTTTTGCAGTTTTCTGTTTTAGAAAATGTATGATAGTGCACAATTACTCCAGGACACTTAGAATACTCCCTATGGTAACAGAGCTAATAATCTTGGAAGAGGCAATGAGCAAAGTTCAGTGCTGCTTCCAGAATGGGTGGACATTATCCAGACAATATCCGAGCAACAATATCTGAACAAGAAGGCAAATACTACTGCTCAGAAAATGTAGAACATTGATCAAGGCAAAATAAGCACTGAAATAGTGCTTTATAGATCCAAATCACCTTGCTGGTGGCCACAGCACTGGTGTATGGTGGTCCTGTACTCACAGCCTGGATTACCAGCCTACCTTCCTGTGGTGGAATCAAGACATGTGCCTGGGACTACCACTGGTTGCTGATTAAATGATTTACCCACCACACTTGGGAGATGGAGAAATGGTGCTTAAGAGGAACCCAGAGTAATTTGTGCCAATAAACAAGTCAGCATGTTTGCAATTTTATTTTAGAAATGTTTGTCTGTGGCTCACATAGAGTTACTCATCACTGGATATCAATAACTTGGTTATGCAAAGTAACAATCTGTTTTCGAGCTTCCAAAGAGACACAGTGTATCATCTGCATGTAAACTCCTTCATGTTATGCACTGAAAGTCAAAAAAAAAACCCCGTGGAAATGTGATTCTCAAAATGCCATGATCTCAAGAGATGTCAACATTTCTTATGTTACCCGAAAAAATACAATATAGTCTTATTTTATGATTGATTTTTTTTGTGTGTCAAACAGAAGAAAACCTGTTAACGGAGATAATGTAATACACTTGTAAGCTTAAAAGCAAAATACAAAGTGCCAACATATCCTCTCTCCCAAAAAAAACCCCTTAACCCATGCTCTCATTTTCTTATCTTGTCCTTTTTTCCTTGTCACTGTTCTGTTTTGCATCCCCTTCAGTTTAATATTGTCTCAACCAGCACGCCACAGTTTTTGCTGTCAACCTGCTAAAGAGTGTGCCATTAAATCCGAACTAGTTGGCTTTCAAGCAGTTCTCACTTTGCCCTTTGTTTGAGTGCAGAGGGCAAAAGAAAGGATGGATCATAAAGGCCTCTTGTCCCCACCCCCATATCTTACGTTCTTGTTTACAGAGAGCAACCAAAATAAATACCTTTGGACGTGAAAAAAACCGGTCAGACAGCACCAGAAAGATCTGTAGGAATTTCAAATAGAACAGGAGAGTTCATGGAAGTGGAAGCACTGAAGACTGGTGAGCACTGCAGAGAAAAAAAAAAAAAAAAAGGCAGAATAGAAAGTTTTTCTTTGCTAGGGCTCATGAACCTGCTTTGGGATCATGGAGAGCATACTTGGAGCTCCAAGCTGCAAACTGCTCCTTGTTAGGGGAAGTCGTCTTTTATGAAAGAGATTTAATTGCAGCCATCTTCAAACAAATTGAAAAATAACCAGGAGGTAAGTGAAAGATTCATTTAATAATCTTAACAAGACAGAGCCCAGAGCATCTGAAGGCCTTTAACAAGTGCTAATGATTATACCTGAGAAAACATGTGATTCTCATTCAGAATTAATAATTTAGATGCAGGAGGGAGAGTAAGAATTTCTACCAATTTTAATGTGGGGAATTTATAAAATAATATTAAAAAAAAAAAAAAAGAGAAGTGAAACTGAATAAAGCAACTATTTAAACAAAAAAAAACTTAAAGATGTCAATATTTGCTAGTTCTTGAAGAATCTTGAATCAAAGTATCTTGAGATACTTTGTCTTCTATGTATTTTTCAAGACAAAAAGGTAGCTTTTCTATTGTCCTCCACACAGTTGGTTTATTGATACATTCCAACACTTTTTAATAATTTTCCATAAACATTTTTTCCTTCTGGTCTTAAAAAACGTATGTGCAGAGTCCCAGGCCTCTGTCATGTCAGGGAAAAGACCTAGATGAAATCTGAATCAAATATAGTCTGTGGTATTAAGTATAACCTAAAAAAACCTATTTTATGGTCAGAAAGATACAACTACTGGGATAAAATAAGCTTCCAACCTGAAATCAGACAATCACTTCTTCATCCAGAGGACCTGAGAAACAAAACAATCTGGTTACACAAATGAATCAAACCACAGTGGATCTTCTTGTGATGGATCTTCTCCCATCCATTTCTCAGGTCAGGGTCCTTGGATCATCTTGATATGTGGCACTTTGTTGCTGTTTGTTATAGTTATGTCACTGTTGGGATAGAATGAAATCACACATTCCTTTGTCACTGTCTTTTCAGTTATGGGAATTGAGCACAGATACTTTAATTTTTTTTTCTTTTTTTCACTTGTAAAAAAGTCCAGTGTTCATGAAGCTGACTGGTCCATGGGCTCCAGTAGCAAAGTCAGAGCTGCTACAACAGCTCTACCATCTGAAGAAGGGAGCCTTCAACAGAAATAAAAAATGTTCTGACCACGGTACACTGTAAGATATTACTCAATTTTCAATAAACTACTACTATGAGGCTGCTTTTCAGTGTTAGGCTTCATCCCAACTTTTCAGGCTTTCTGAATATTCTGAATTTTACATTATTTTCCTCAAACACATTAGTTTGTACTTTTCCTATTTGAAGCTCATTTTGTAATTTTCTGCCTGATTCCTTAATCTCACTTGGTCCCATTTGTATTATACCTTCGTGCTCTCTGGTGTTCACCTCGAGTTCTAATTTATTCTCACCTGCATATTTCATTAATGTATTTTTACTGCAACATCCGCATTATTAATAAAGACGTTAAACTAAATGAATCTCTACAGAATGCTATTAAATATTCCCCCTACACTCCAAATCTAATACTTTGAGCCTTTATTTTACAGTCAGCTCTCAATCCTTGTGACAATGCTCTTCTGAAAGTCACCGGGAAATAATTTTCAGAACAATTCTGAGAGTTATCATATCAAGCACTTTACTAGACTCCAGCCATCTATATATTGCATTCCTTTTATCCACTAAATAGGTATTATGTTAAAAATAATAATAAAAAACCAGAATAAATGGCAAAATATGTTTTTAGGAAAAAGCTGCTGTACTTCATTTCACGATGACTGGGTTTGGGACTGGGGAAAAAATGATTTTTATTTTTGCACCATGATTTATAGACCCCTGTTTTCAGCTGTACTCAGGGTCTTTTAAATTCTCACGGCATCAGGATCTGTTTCTTGCTGCCTGTAGTGTTTAGCACTTAACCCCTTGCTGTCGGGATAGAACAGCAGGCAAAAGGCTCCTTCCCACCAACCCTTCTGCTGAACTACAGCAAAGCTACAAGCGGCTCTGCTGTGGATGCTGCAACCAAGCCCCTGTGACACATCTCCCAGAGACAACAAAGTCATCCTCGGGCCATTTGGAAGGTTTCCATCACACTCCCACATGGGAGAAGTGCCCTCGACTCAAACTTCTGACTGCAGTGCCTGGGGAGGCAGCAGGACCTGCTGCTTTAGTGCAGTTTTCGTTTTGCTCCCTCTGAGCCTGCTTTTAATACACTTTCTATTCTGTTCTATGTTAAATTGTTTCCCTCCCTAGCAATTTTCTCCCAGCTACTTGTGTTCTACTCTAATTGCTAGGTGCAATTAGAATAATTCTACTTCTTTCTGCAGATTCTGCAGTTTGACAGTGGAATCTGATTTGGGCCAAGTTCAGCTGTGGTTTTCTATCTAGCAGAAGTTGCTAGATAGATCTGTGTGTTTGCTTTGGGAAGGTAAGTTGGGTACTTGTAGGATATGCCTAATTGTTTAAAGCAATACTCAGCACCAAAACAATACTGTAATCATTCATTAGGAATTAATACAATGACTAGAAGGGAAAAATCACTTTTTCACAGTCTCCACTTCGGATTTGTGCAAAGATTGCACCAAAAATAACCACAGGAGTCCAGCCACAAGATAAACTTGGACTTGTCTCATAGAAGCAGAGGGTAGAAGAATAAAACTATTTGCTTTAAAATAACTGTTGGAATGTCTGCCCTTAAGACTTACTAAACAATTCAGTTCCAAATAGTGTATTTTGACATCCAAGCTGTGTGCCCCAGTGTTTCAAACCATACACTAGATAAATTATTAAACCTATGTGGGCTGCTTATTTCCATTTCAAATAAAATACAAATCAAATATGACATTTAAAACTTTCCTATAATGCCTATAAAGAGTGCTAAGAAGAACATAGACTTGTAAAAGAGGCTTACTCAGTGCTTATAAGACTGACCTGTCAATAGTGGAAGTCATTAAAAATACAGATCTTCCATATGATGATTCAGGAGAGTACTTGCAGCTTAAAATAGTGAAAGGTTAACACTGATGATAAAGCTATTGTTTGTCTCGTTTCTCCTGACATTCTTTTTCCAAATCCCTTTGGCCAGTGAAGTCACTTGTGACACAGCCCCTCTTTAAGCTGCCCTTCAGATGTTTAGTTTGCTTGTATTTCTGTTAGACTGTGTGGATTTTGGTGTGCTGTGGTTTTTAGTAATGTAAAGACAAGCTGGCTCCTCTGCTCCTTTCTGTAACAAAAAAGGACAATATCTGGTAGGAGTTCTGTCAGTGTTTTCAGGCCATTTTATGTAGTGAAAGTTAATTTGCAATAAAACAGGCCTTGGGTTTCTCTAGTTTGAGATTCATCCTGTTGAAGAAAAGATTGTAAATAATTCATGGGTGAGCTCTTCTAGACACTGATGAGGATATTTTCTATGTGTGTTGTGATAATATATTTAGAAGTTACCAAGAATGTCCAGAGCTCCTGCAGCTACAGTAAGAGGTAAGATTCACTAGCTCATCAGAGCAGGGAAAATAAAGGCTAAAGAGTAAGTTCATGCCATACTAACTCAGATATTCTGAATGCTCTCTGGATAAAATTCTTCTGGCACTGGAATCAGGGCAGTCCAAAACTTTGTTTAGATGTATCAAGACAAGTGCCTAAAATATATATATTGTTGTTACAGTGTCATAACTTTTATTTTACAATGGACATAAATTTACTATTTTAACTTCACTGATGTTTTAAAACCTATAAACGTGATTCTAAAGTATAGGCTTAGAACAAGCTCTACTTTTAGAATTCAGCAAAACTAAGCTATGTCATTAACTGTTATCAATACTGAGATTTATGATAGTTTGGGGTTTTTATGATAGTTGTTTTAAAGTGATCAGATTGCTGGACTATCTGAAGTAAGTTAAAATTTTACATGCTGAAACCCAAGTGCTTTCACCGTGTCCCTGAATGAAATATAAATCACCCCAGACCACGTAACAGATGTGCTGTTGGTTCCCCTTTCATAAAACCTAGATAAGTAGACAGCTGTCAGCAGAGGCACAACCTGAAATTTCCAAGACTGTTTCAAAGCACATCTCTAATTGCTAAACTTGTAACAAATGTTTCATGCAGGTACATAAAAGACACAGTGAAGTTCTCATCTAAAATTAAAGTTTATTGTTGTGTCGCTGGAGGAAAATGTAAAAACTTTAGGAGCTGATGAAAATGGACAGGGCTGGTCAAAATTATTTAATTGAAAGTAATTTCCAACAGAATTAGTTTTTACTAAATTTAGTTTTTACTAAATTTTCTGGGGTCCTAGATTGCTGTTTTGCTGTCTTTCAATCAAAGGATTAACATTTAAAAAAAAAGAAAACAAACCACAAAACCAAAAACCCCAAACAAAATCTCTAGAAGACAATTTCTCCCCTCCCCTCCTTTTGCTTAGTAACATGCAGAGACATTAAACAATTAGTTGATGAAATTTTAGTATGTCAATATTTTTTTTCTGTAATTTTCTTACAGCTATTATTTTGCTTTTTTTTTTTTTTTGACTAAACATAGTTTTTCATCAACTCTGGCTGACTACTGCTAAAAAAAAGAAAAAAAAAAGAAAAAAAAAAAAGAAAATTTATCTCCAGGCTTTACCATTTGCAAACCCAGTGGTATGGGAAAAGCTTCTTTTGCAAAAAATGGAAGGGAAAAGCTTGTTCACCATGTCCATGATGAATAAAATAAGAAATTAATTATATTAGATTCCAGCACAGAAGAACATGGTTCAGATACTGTGAAGATTCCGATGATAAAGATACAGAAAGCAACAGAATAAATTGCTGGGGAAAACTGTAGCTGCCATCATGGGACACCTTTATTAACAGGTTCGATAAACATCAGCTGGGAGTGACAAAGATAAAATTGACCTTGTGTGAGGCAAAATGCCAAACTAGAGGTACTTTACAGACTTACTTTTCCATGATTCTATCCCTGTAGGTGTGGATGTGTCATGAGTAGTTTTGCAGCTGTCAGTGGGACATCTTGGAAATGCTAACCTCTCACGAAAGACTATCTGTGGTCAGAATATTTACAGTCTGCCACAATCAAAAAGACAAAAAATGTCTATATTTTAGTGGCACTCTGTTTTCTGCTTTTCGGGTTGTTTGCCATCTGTTCTCTGGCATAAGTTGTTCCACTTATATTTTATAGGATGAAGAGATAAATGTTTCTTACTGGGTATGGGAAAAGGTCACATTCCTTGGAAAGTTCATTTTGCTTCTAAAGCTGCATTTTTATATAAAAAGAATATCCGGCAGAAGGCAAGTGTAAACAAATGCATTCACAACTGTTAAACAGTCTATTCCGAAAATTTTTAAGTGAAATTCGGAGAGCTTTGAGGTTTCTCGGGATTTCTGTGCTTCAGTTTCCTCTGAATTCGCTAATCACCAGGGAGCTAAGAAATAAAAACCTTAGAGGCACACAAGAGTTATCCAGCACCCCTGAAGCACGGGAGTGCAGAAGCCTGGAAGATGTTCCCTTACCTGCCATAAAGAGCCTGCACTGCAACTGGGACTCCTGTGGGGTTTGAGCTCCAGATTTTCAAGCCTTGTGACAAGAAACATTGAAGCCCCTAATCCTGGGACAGCCCATGAGATGGTACTGTGCTTGAGATACAGATCAGGGAAAGCTGGAATGTCAGACTTTGAGATACGAGACTCTGGAAACAGAAGCCTGGGAGTCCTCAGAGCCACCTGATTGTCGGAGTCACATTCTCCACCGATCTGGTGTGGTGAGAATGGGCTGCTGGAACCATCCCCTGCTTGCCTCTTATCACAAGTCTGTTTAGCCTGTTTTCATGATTTTCATAATTTCACATTTTTTCGGTCAAAATCTGCTTTTGTTTGGAAAAAAGGCGATCAGGTTTGTATTTAGTGTTTAAAGCCATCGATGGAAATCTTCTAAAAGAGGTTTAGAAGGAAAATCAAAGCTGAAAAAAAATCTCCACACAAACTAAAACTGACATCTATTTGCCTACAAAATCAAATCTATTTCATATACTAGGCCTGCTTCATAATTCTGCCAATTTTTATGGGCTTGCAGCTAAATGTTTCTGGGCATTTTCAAATTCTGCTTCTCTGTTGCTGTGTGGAAAATTCATGCCAGCAACACATGAATTGACTAACAAACTGAGTGTGTGTTGGAAACAGTTTTTTCATCAATACAAAGTGTACTGCCAAATGTAAAACTGCCAAACAAAAGTAAAAAAATAGTCAAGAGTTACTGTTTTATCTCTTATAGTTACTGTAGTTTCAGTTGTTCCTTTCAGTTGTTGCAGGTAAACTGTTTTCAGGCAGAAATTATTTTAATTCAAAGCCTTTTTTTTTTCAATATTACATGAATTTTAACCCAGTGAAAATTACACAACTTCAAAAACTTCAAAAAAAACAACCAATGTGAATTCACTAAAAAGTAAATGGACTAATTTTCTTTAGTCCTGATATTTTCTTCATACTTGGGTTGTTGTTAGGATGTTTTCATTGTGCTGTTAAGGAACAATTGGATGACATGAATATAAAGTGCTTAAATATTTGTGATGTGATGTGTATCTCAGTTATTACTATTGCATAAAAATAAGAACCTACTCCACTGTATTTTGATAAAAGCAGAACCCTGCCTATTCTGAGCAAGGAAGAAATTTCTTGGATGGGAGACTATGTGGAAACTCATTCAAAAACAAAAAAGGAAGGAGATAGTGAAAGGTCACAACACAAAAGATAAATTGCCTGTGCTTAAAACAGAGAAAAGGAATCTGAAAATGCTCTATCCAACTGTATTCTGACTTTAAATTAAGTCTGACTTGCAAGCTTATTCTCAGTTCTTTCTTTACAGAAATAGTTCTTTTTTTTTTTTTTCCACTGTATACTCAGAACAGGATCTTCATTTCCTTCTCTTCTTTCAGTCTGAAGCTCAGTGACTGTGGCTGCTAATTTTGACTACCTTGACACATTTCAATTGTTTTTTTTTTACCAGCTTTAGTTGTTATGGTACACCTGAGACATCAGATTTTAAACTCTACATATCCTACAAGGTAAATTTAGGGTCTGTGATTCAGATTTTTTCTATGATGTACCCAAAATCACATCTGTTTTTACATTACGGTGATGACTTTGGTATGCTCAGTTTGGTTTTTGCCAAGTTTATCTGCCTCAACATCCTTAGAGGATGTTTTGAATAATGCAGATTCTGTTTACTTATTCTCAGATTACAGCTTCTGTTCTCATATACTGGGCTCTCACATGCTGATTCCCTTTTGTCCTACAGCTTAGTGTCCTAACCATAAAATTTTGTTCTTCACTTACATTTTTTCAGGTATTTTTTTTACCCTAATTTCTGTTTCTCCTCAGTGCTTTATGATACTCATCTACTGATTTATCCTATAATGATTTCTTCTTACAGACCTTCTCAAGGAGTGTCTACACTGTAGTATAGCCCTGTAATCCAATATGTGCTTTTTGACCCACCTATGTAGTTTGCATACACAGAACTATTATTATTTCTTTTATCTGTGTTTTGATTCTATACACTTGCTTGTACAAATGGAGAAGGAAAGAGAGATGAGATTACTTAAAAAGCACTGAATTTGTAAACAAATCCAACCAAATTCCTATTTTTTTTTTTAACTGTTCAAATGCTGTGGGGGTGGACATGTCCTCTGTGATGGACAGGCAGTAGTTCCAGAGACTTTCCAAAGAAAAGACCCAGCTCACACCTGTTGGTGCACAAACAGCTGGGATGTGTTAATGTGGGTACAAGGTTGTTATTGAATGTTTGTGTTTAGACTTGCAGTGCCTGAGGTTGAATGTGCTCCGCAGAGATGTCTTTCATGTTCTATCCCATCACCACTCTTTACCACTGTCATTCCCAGGCTCCTTTTCGTCCAGTTCACAGCGTTGTACAAATCCCTGTAATCATTCAATAAATAAATAGTTGCTCAAATATTTCAGCCAAACCACTTTGTTTACTGTAGTGGAGATAATATTTTAGGTCTTTTTTTTTTTTTTTTTTTCCCTACTAGATGGGTTGCCATCTCACCAATCCCCTGAGCAGTCTCAGCCAGGAGGGTGTTCTGGTTTGAATACGTAGGTGAGTATGGATCAGGGTGAAAGTAGGTTTTCCTTGAAGTTAGTTTCTATTCATTATAGAAATAGACTTCTTCAAACCCTGGGACCCATTTTGTTATTTTTCTCCAGCTGGCTGATAGACAGCGTGACGATAGTCCTCTCCCTGCCTTTTTATTTCATTCCTCCAGAGAGTGCTTTTCAATGGAATTACATCCAAGAGCAACAAGGGGGGGTGGCTTTAAGCTGAAGTAGGGTAGGTTTAGACTATATACTAGGAAAATATACTTTACTGTGAAGGTGGTGAGGCACAGGAACAGATTGCCCAGAGAAGCTGTGGATGCCCCATCCCTGGAAGGTTTCAAGGCCAGGTTGGATGGAGCTCTGAGCAACCTCATCTAGTTGAAAGGTGTCCATGCTTATGTCAGGGGGTTGGAATGAGACAGTCTTCCAGGTCCCTTCAAACTCAGATGATTCTATGATTCAGTAAATAAACATATGAATTTAAATAAACCAAAGAAAAACTTTGTTTTCATAATTCCTTGCTGCAGATTGGAAAGTCTGCAGGAATCCAGCAGAAGGTAATAGATTTGGAAGATACTTAGAGCATATCCTTCTTATACCTGCTAGCATTCTAATTGTTCAATTATTGAGATAAACAATATGCCATCTCTCTGTGAACATAGGCAGAATTTATGAAATATTTCTCATTAGGGACATGGCATACTGATAGCTATAAAATAACCACAGGGATGCAGTTTTGGGAACGAGGCTGGCTTGGGTCACAGGAGAGAAGCACAGATATTAGTCATTCTGCCAATGTTCACAACTTTGCTCAATTTATTGATTCTGTGCTGAAGGGGGGGCAGGGGGGAAAGGCCAATCTATCTGCTTTTCATGATGAAAATCGAAGAACAACATGAAAAAAAAAAAACAGCAACTCACTTGTTTTTTTCTCTCAAGATCTGTGACAAGCCTTTCTTCACTGGCACCTTTAATGACGGAAACCTCCAATATGATCAGACGGCTCTAAGCCCAGCTAATTACACAATCTGAGATCTTAGGTCTCCATAAGTCAACATCCAGAACAACTTAGAATATATTTGAACAATGTAGATGTAAAAGGTCAGGTTATAATATTAATTCTTTCTAACTAGGTCCAGTATATTAAAATATATTTCTCTCTCTCTGTTTGAAAAGTTGGAGCATTCAAATGCAGCCAAGATACTTTTGTCAGTTATCCATTTACACCAAATGAGCAAAGAGGCAGCTTCATGCTGGGAACACTTTCTTGCATTTCAGTGATGTGAATTTCTTTCTGTCAGACATAAGAAATTCAGAGAAGTGACCTCTCAGCAGCTTCTTTAAGTGGTGCTGAGTAATACATAATTTATCTGTAAGAATAAGGACTCGTAGTCACTCAGCATAGGAGTTTAATAAATAATATGTCAGAATACTTCTACAGTGCATTGTCATATCTGCCCTCAATGCACAAGCTGATGTTTTATATTGAGTTCTAAATTTAGGAAGTATTATTTTTCCTTCTTTTAAAAAACCTTTGGTAATTTGTGGGTTAGGTGGTGGCAAATTCAAATTCTTCTCTTATGGAACTGAGTGCAGTCTGGGATAGTGTATGACAACACAGGCAACAACTTCTGTAAATATATTACACCAAGTGTCATTCACCAAGTGTTTTTTCACCCACATCTCAAGAATAATATCTTTATTGTTCTGTGTGTTCCTGTTCTGTTTGACTGCATGGGTGAATTTCCTGAGGTTGTTTGTCAGTTTTAGTACAAAGTAAATGTTGCTTAGATGCTCCAAATTGATTATGTTCACCCTCAGGCAATTTCACAATAACCTATTGCAGATTAAAATCACAAAATGCTATGTCACCTCCAGTCCTTATTAAGATAATTGACCCTCCTCCTGAATTAATAATCTACAGTCTGGTTGCTTAAATACACTTGCTACTAAATAGTTCTTCTAAAGTCTAAATAGTAACGTATTTTGATGAGATAATTGTACTTGTCTTCTTATTCAGTTAAACATCCTGGATTGACAAGAGCAATAAAATCCATCAGAAAACATGTGGAAGGCCTAATATTTGCCTAGGATATTTTTCATAATTTCCAAGTCAATTTATTAATTATCAGGCTGCTATTCAAAAGAAAAATTACAGGTGAAAATCTAAGTTATTCAAACTCAGAATTATCAATGCATGCATAATTTGACATTATAAATTTATTGGCTCTGAAACAAAGCCTTTTCTGTGATAGGACACCTTCTATATTTTCCCGTAGTGTGGGTTTACTTGAATTTTTAAATTAGTAGGAAATTATTTAAATATGAATTAAAATGAATCTGCTCTTGAATAATTTGTGTATTTCTCATAGAGATAATGAGCTTCAGATAGGTTTGGATTTCTATCAGTGTGAAGATACAAGCACACATTCTAGCTAGATTTATGGGAAATAGATTTATCTCCCTTTTATATGGCCTACCTTTGCTTTCTTCCCAGATGAGTGCTGATGAAATGAACAGGCAGAAACACAGATAAGAATATTTTTGCCCTCGTTAAAGCAACCATTATGCATCTGGTTGCCGGTTTCTGTACCCCATTGTTGCCTCCTCATATTCCCTTTCTCTCCACTTCATTTTTTTTATGCTTTTCCTCGTTCTAGCAATTCAAGTAAGTGTATACTTCCTACAGACACGGCAGACAAATGGTCTGGCTCATAAAGCTTGTTTGAAAATATGATCCCCTTTAATCCTTAGCTTTTTTTTGTTTCTCCTAGTGCGTGGGGAGTTACTTTTATTTAAAGCAATGACAAACATGTATCCATATAGCTTTTGGTTCATAATAAAGTAAACTGATGGAAGCGAATCCAGAGCAAACTCTGGATCAAGTTCTAACCTGAGTGGGGGGACCATAAAAGAGTTCTGTAAGACAAAATGTCTGCTCCCTTCACCCCTTAAGTGCCACCTGTACTCCATTGCAAGTGAACCTGCTCTGATATGGTGAGTAAAAGGAGTTTTGTGTACTTTGTACTCTCAAGACCTGACTCACCACTGTTCGTTTACATAAGAAGCCCATGGGGAGTCAGGCTATGGCCATGAGGAAAGTTCCTGGAATTTGAACTTCAGGTTTTTGCAGCCTTTAGAAGGTGTACAGAAAGCACTCTATAAAAATATATATATAACATCTAAACACGAAAAGTTTGCAAGAAAAATCTTGCGTATGAAAATTTCTTCCTGAGTGTGTTTTTGCATTATGATGCAGCATCATAATTTCTTTTTAAGTCAGAGGATAACATTACATACTAGAAAATGCATACACTGACCTATTGGATAACTGGGCATTTCAGTCAGTGCTGACTGTACTTTTTATTTCACTGTATTACCTGGATCAAAGCCCCTGGGGGTTAACATACACATCTGCTATTCTAGACCTACTTAGCAGTCCTGTCAACACACTTTTCAAACTTCTTTTACAATGGTACTGTACCTTGGTAACAACTTCTCGCACCAGCCAGCTACACAGAGAAATAGTCAATAAAAAACCCCAATCAAAATACTATATAAAATATCCTCCAAATGGCCAAAGGCATTTGAGAAAGAGCTAAAATTTATTCTCTCAGCCACCAGCTGGTGAGTGAGTCCTGTATACTAGTAAAATTTCTTTATTATTCCTGACTTTAAACTACTTAACCTTTTTCATGAACTGTGCTTGAGAATGTGTTACTTTTTCAAGCTCCACTAGTGGTACTAAATTTAGCCTTCTCTATTTGTCCAAAACAGTAGCCCAGAAAATAAACAGTGACCATAAAATGTATAGATAACAGATCTGAAAAAAAGTTCCCCATACTAATTTCCATATTCACCTAAGTGAACAGTTATCTCCTACAGCCTTGAAAAAGTCACACATTGAAAGCATTGTCCACATAAAGTGTTCAGCTGCCTGAAATATGTGCTGGAAACATTTTGGTTGCTTTTCTGAAGCCCAGTTAGCAGGCAGAACTATGTTTTGCAAAAGTAGAGAGCTTTTCAAATAGAATTTGCTATTAAATTGTAGTTACAGTAGGAAACAGGTCCAAAATTTCTTGTTCCATTATAATCAATAGCAAAGCTTTCCTTTACTTTACTAAAGTCCAAAATTGCAATTTGATTCCATTAAATTTATACCTTTTTTTCCCCCTGAGGTATTGCTTGCTTTCCTATATCCATACATCCTATGTAAATTTTTCACTCTGAGAATAGTTCTGTGTCTTTATGGAGAATAAGGAACTACAATCTTTGTTATCCCTCACCACTTAGAACTTTGGAAAGGTAAATCTTTGGTAAAGTAAGCAGGTGGATCTGTCAACCTCCTGGTTGATTCTTAACAAAATGTTCTATTGATATTTCTTCTCTCTAAATAATTATTTCTCAGAATATTGTAAAATCATTCCTACACCTCTCAGCATTTACTGTAATGCATCAAGATGCATTTTTAATTTTTATATTGCTGGGGTTTTTTTTTTGTTAACTTTGAAGTTGTCTGTAGACTGTAATGAAATTCTCTCAGGCTCAGGAAGTTATTGTGGTTTTGAATAACAGTAACAAGTCCTTTGCCATCCTCGTTCTCACCAACCATTAAGGTTCTTTCTAGATGTCCCAGGACTAATCCCATTGATAATTACATCACAACTGTCAATTGTTCCATGGAAATGCTTTTTGCAGATAGGGAATAAGAAATCCAAGAGGTTAAAAAAAAAAAAAAAAAAAAAAAAAAAAAAAAAAAAAAAAAAAAAAAAAAAAAAAAAAAAAAAAAAAAAAAAAAAAAAAAAAAAAAAAAAAAAAAAGCAGTAGAAATAATGTAAATAATGTATTATTTCAATCGCTATCCATTTTTATCTGCTTTCCTCAGGATCCCTCTTTTTATTATGTATCCACTGAGCCTGCAACCTAAAAGGTTAAAAATTTGTCCTGCAAGGCAAGATAACTGCTCAAGAGGTAACTAATATTGTGCTTATTTTGCATAGAGGGGAAAAAAAGCTAAACCTGTTTCACGTCTTGCCTGGCGTGTTCTGCAGTGGGATCACTTCTACAGCAGAATGAGAGGGTTGAAGTGCAGATCCATGTCATGCTTGCTTTATTTCAGCTGCAAGCTTCTACCAGCTGAAGTACCTTCATTCTTCCTGATCCTACCTATGGATTCACAAGCCACACATACTCTGGTTGTAGCCACATTTCTTGCATTAGACCACCAGTCATATAACTGTGAGATAAATCAACTTCAACACTCTGATCCCGCAGAATATTAATCCATCAGAATGAATAAATGTATATATAATGATATATATCATAGCTAGAAGGAGTTAAGGATGCAGCTTTATTTCATCACAGATTGATTCCAACATTAAGCAAGCCATGCCTCCCTTGACTGGGAGGTTTTTAAGATAAAATGTGAATTATTCACTAAGATTACTCATGGGCAAAAATAAGCATGGGTCAATCACAGCCTTTACACACACACAAAAAAAGCTGGCATCCCATTTGTCTAAGTGCTGAAAGCCAAGCTGACAAAACTTTGTCTGCCCTGTCTGGCAGAGCGCACTTTTCATCCATGGGTATTGCTGGCTGTGAGGTGTCTGCTGGAATGTGGGTTCTAACACCTTGTGTTAGAAACTGTTTGCTGAACTGATCTAGTTCATGATACTGCATGGACTGTGCCTGACAGAATGGGTCTCAGCATGTTAGCTGGCCTATAGGTTCCTATGTGGAGCTCTGAGACTGATTTACAGTGTCAGGGTACTCAAACTTTTTTCCTTTGAACTGCACCTTTTTAGAGTTTCCAGCATTTTGAAGTTACAGTATGAATCTCGTACCAAGTTATTTTCTTCTTGTGTCATTTTCATTGTTTCCAGTTAGATATCAAAAGGAGAACAGATATTGTTAAAGTAGCGTTAACACTTCTTAACTGCAGGGTACTGAGTACTGGCAATTATTTCTTTTATTCATCAAGGAAGTTATTTATTAATAAAATAATGTCTAATTAGAATGTCACTTTCAAGCAGCCCTGTATTAAATATCCATTAAAAGAAAACACATGTATTTATGAAACAGGATACCACTCACTAGCTGTTGATCACTAGATCCACAGCCTAATACAGTGAACTGGTGTATGTGATGAGAAAACATGGATTCATATTTTATTATCAGTTATGAGAAAGGAGATCTACTCTATAACTTAACAAATCTGGGTCCTGCATTTGAATATGCTCAGATGATGCTTCAAAAATTAATTACAACTGTGGAACGTAAAATTTCTAGCAAACAGCTGTAGAAATAAAAAGTAACTCTAGGATAGGAGTGTATAATAAAGTGAAGTATTTTCTGCCTTCAGATACAGTGTTTGGGATCGGTACTGGCTCACAATTTTTGGTTGGCAATAGAAATTCAGGTAGAATAAACTTGTGGTCTGCGGTTATGCTGGTTCATAGAAGACTGCATAACCTAGATGAAGGGTGTTGTGCATGCTTATCTTTGACTTATAATTCTAACTGCACTAAGTTCTGGTTCACTTGGGTATATTCTGAACTCAGTGCAAAAGAAGTAATGTAAAAGTTGTCTACCCCACATAAATATTTAATCCACTGTAATCAAGTTGACACAGTGATCACATGTACGAGTATACAAGTCTTCAGTTTTGCAGACCATATTAATAGGAGTCACTACAGTTGATTTAATTTGAATATTTTTAAACACATTTCTGCAAGAGAAATGAGTGTTTATCTTTTTTTTTCTTGCACTGTATCATAGATTTTTATAAGGGAAGTACTTTATTCTTCAGTATGCATTGTTTAGAAATTCAGATAACTTGAGTGCTTTTCCTTGTAAGAAGAGATTTTCCATCCCTAAAAGCACTATTAGTATTCCTTAGTTGGTTTTGACCACCAAACGGTGATCAAAAATGCAGTCTCTGCATGATTTTCAGTGCTGCCTTACAACTGCTTCTAAATGTTTTTCTTCCCTCTATTACTTAAAACTTTGTTATATGGTACTAAACTTTCATTTATTTTCTCACCTCACTGTGTGTGGAAAGTGAAGGAAAAAACTTTAATTTTAACACTGTTTTTATGATGTGGTGCATGAAACGCAGTTTCATGTGCAGTTTGGTAGATGAACTCATGGAGTTAAATTCTTTCTATGAGTCAGGGGTAGCCAAAATGCAATCAGCCATGAAGTTTGTGTTTCACAAAGCTGTTTACACTGAATAATTCAATATTTGAGCTTTAATGATATTTGAATAGGAATTTGTATGCAGACTGTACAGCGAATAGATGAAAGAAGGCAGACAAACTTTTGATTTCTGGCTGAATCATTAGCATCTGAGATCATTCTGCAGCCTGCTGGGGGATCAGCCCTCCCCGAGACCAGCACTTATCATGCTGCTTCCAGTGACAGGTGACCTCCAAAACCTCCCTGGGTTGTGCAGAGCCCCCATGGCTTCCCACAGCTTTCCTCCCAGGACCTGAGCCTCAAACCCTCCGGGATGGTCTCGGTGGCAGAACCATCATCAATAGGCATCTTCCTCCAGAGAGCCAGTGCTGTTGTATCCCCTGGTGAGAGTCAGAGACACATCCCATGGAGGTCAGGGCTGGTGTTGCTGAGGGGGCATTCCCACTCCAGCTCCTGCTGCCACACCAGGTCTGAGGCTGAGGAGGAGCCAGGGCTGTTCTGTGGAGCACAGCTTGTCTCTGGCTGGGGGAGGACAGAGTGTACCCAACACTCGTTGTCAGGGCCAGCTGGGAGGGAAGGGATTGAGTGGGGAGAAGTTAAAACCAGCCCAGAACGTAGGAAACGTATTTCAGAAATGTCTGCAAGGGGATTTTCTGCCTGCACTAGAACCTCCTCTGGCCTGCTTCCACAAACAGGGTGACAGTGGCAAGGGGGATCCACAGTGGCAGTGACAGGAAGAGGCAGAAGTTCTGTTTGTTGTGGTGCCTCAGGTATGGCTCAGTTCTTAAAAACAGCCCAGGCTCCTGGGTGAAACCTGACAATGTGGAATGTACTGATGGGAATCAGCCATCTTGACATCACTGTATATGCAAGCCAATGCAAGGCAACATCCACCTCAAGGGTAGCAAAGGGCTGCAAAATTTAAGAATGAAAGTAAAGCATTCTCAGCTCCAAAAGGTCTGTCTTCACTGCCTCGAAATACCTCACAGAGATATCTGCTGCACATGCCTCCTCCATGCAGTCAGAGACTAAATCCACTTATCTACCTTACAGCTCAGGTCACATGAGAAACTCTCCTCCAAATATTCTTATTGTCATGAAAAATTTATTTTCAGGATGTCCTTGGAATTCCAGGTATACCTCCCAACTTTCTACTTCTCTCCAGCTCTCGGAAGATGCAAATATTTTGGCAGATCATGTGTTGTGGCCTCTAAGTGGTAACAAGCAATTTTTAGCCTGACTTTATCTGATGGGCAGAGGTGAGAATTGAAAGAGTTTTCCCTACATAGGAAGGAAAAAAAAGTATGCATGAAGGATTTTTGCACTGCAAACTGGGAATTTTAGCTCAACTTTAACAGTCTCACTTAACATAATGCCAAAAACTGGTATAACTCGATGTAGATCATTGTTGACTGCTGATTGAGACTGGACACAAGAGAAGCTGATCGCTCTGGAGTCACAGTGAAATTTGGGTTATAATGGGACTATATAGCCCTCTCTAACTTGAAAGAATACCACAACACTGGTACCACAGCAGATTCCAGAGGGCTGTAGTCAGTGGCACAGGGTCTAGTTGGAGGGTCTAGTTGGGGACACTAGAGGTGTTCCCCAAGGTTCAATACTGGGCCCACTATTGTTCAGTTCATTCATCAGTGATTTGGATGAAGGGGCAGAGGCCTTCTCAGCAAGTTCACTGATGGCACAAAGCTGGGAGCTCTGTGGAGAAGGACCTGGGGGTCCTGGTGCACCACAAGCTCTCCATGAGCCAAGAGTGTGCCCTTGTGGCCAAGAAGGACGTCCTGGAGTGCATTAGAAGATCATTGCCAGCAGGTCAAAGGAGTGATCCCGCCCCTCTGCTAAGTCCTGGTGAGGCCACATCTGGAGTGCTGTGTCCAATTCTGGGCTCCTCAGTACAAGAGAGACCTGGAGCTCCTGGAGCAGGTCCAGCGGAGGGCAAGAAAGATGATTAAGGGACTGGAGTGTCTCTCTTACAAGGAAAGGCTGAGGGAGCTGGGCCTGTTCAGCCTCAAGAATTCATAGGAGATCTTATCAATTACTTTTAGCACCTGAAGGGAGGGTGTCAGAGGATGGAGACTCTTCTCAGTAGTGCTGAGAATTGGGGCAACAGGCATTGGGCAGAAACTGGTGCACAGGAAGTTCCACCTGAATACGAGGAAGAACTCCTTTTACTGTGCAGGTGACTGAGCACTGGAACAGATTGCCCAGAGAGGTTGTGGAATCTCCCTCACTGGAGGTATTCCAGAACCATCTGGATGCAATCTTGTGTCATGTGCTCTGGGATGATCCTGCCTGTGTGGGGAGGTTGGACCTTACTGTGTTCCCTTCCAACCTGACCCATTCTTTGATTCTAAGATATAGAGTTGCAACTGCTGGTGGGGAAATGAGTGAAAATAAGCTTTTACACAATTCGAATTTTGTCAGTTTGATTCCAAATAATAACTTATCCTCTGAGTATATTCTACCTTCAAGCAAATAATAAAACCAAATTGCACTTTGAAGAAGAAGCATGATTTTTATACCTTTCTTCCTAAACAATTAATCTGCTTAAACACAGAGGAAGATACTTCTTGATTTCTTCCAAAGATCATTTCAGATTTTAATTTCTGAAGCAAATTTGAATCTGAAACAAATGAATATTTCTGATGAGCCCTAGTGCCAAAATTCACACTTTTCATTACAACATATATTTTTAAACTTTTGATTGAGTTGGTATTATGTTATCTCCAGGTTATGAAAGATTCAGGAAGAAATGAGAGGAATAGTCCAAACTCCTGCATTATCTAAAGTAGACTGTACACTGAATTTCTAATAGAGTTTCTCTCCAAGGGTCTTAATCCCAGCCTCTTTCTGGGATAGTCTGAAAAGAACAAGATAGAATCTGCTTATCACCCTTTCCCCCTGAAAGCACAGGGAAGGTAAACAAGAAAGGCAACTTGTCAGCACTGAGACAATTACTTCTGTTTCTAACATCACAGCCTAACACTGATAAGGGATTTTTATAAGGGATTTTTGTATCCAGATTAGAAGAAATCAGCAAGTGTGCGTGAGCATTCTACTATCTGGATTTCATGTTGCTTCCTGTGTCCTTAGGTATCTAAAGGTGAAGTTATTTCACTTTAATTTCACTTTGCTTGTTGTCACGGAAAAGAAAAAAAAACAAACCAAAAGAAAACAAAAACCCAAAACAAACAACACCAAAAACCAATCAACCAACCAAACAGAAAAGTCCCCAAGTCCCCCCCTCCAACCCAATAAATAAATAAAAAACAAACAGACCCCCAAAACAACAAAAAAACCCCAACCAACCAACCAACCAACCAACCAACCAAAAACAACAAACAACAACCCTCTTGAGGGAGGAAGGGAAGGAGGGAGGAGGGGAGGAGGGAGGGAGGGAGGGAAGGAAGAAAGGAAGGAAAAGGTCCCTCCTCCAGCCACATCCTGTTCTTTCTCACAGAAATTTATTATCAAGGTCCTTGGTCGGCTCCATGCCTATCTGCCTGTTGGTGTACACATTAACCCTTTAATCTTCTAGGCTTCTACCAAAGGTTCTGCCCATGGACAGAACCTTTTGTGGAAAGTACATGTCTTCCCTTCCTTTGTTGGTCCCATTCTGCAAGTTGGTGTGAAAAGGTTTCATTCAGTGATTTTCCCCCAGAAGAGATATGTTTGCTCTCAGGAAGGAGAAAAGCCTGCTGTCTTTGGGAGCAGAGAGATAGAAGAGGCAAAGTCATTGAGCTTCTGCCCACAGAACAATCTTTTCTAAAACCAGGAACAAGTTGGCCAATTATTTGCTCATTTTGAAAATTGTCCTGTCAGTTTTTCTCTGCAGGTCATAACAATTTTCAAATTATCTTCCTCACCTAGAAGCTTAAACCCCACAGAAAGGGAAGGCAATTTGAGTTCCTGACTTACTCAGCTTTTTTTTCAACACCGGAGATTCCAGTTTAGCAAACACCGAACTAACCCACTGTTGGCTTTGCTTTTCAAAAATAAGCCTATAGAGAATCCTGTTTTCCTTTTCCTAGGACCTCTTTACTTAGAAAAGTTGACCTGTTTTATTTTGAAATGGGAAACCACAACAAAATGGTGCCGATGGTATTTGATCTGTGGACAAAGTACTGGACAAAATTCTGGATAAAATAACTGTGTCCACGGTGTGATTGTATATCTTATCTTCTGTGGCCTCGCAATAAGGAGAAATTTGTAATGTATCTTTAAACTAATCATTCATGTGTAAAGAAACAAGGGAAAAAGAGAAGCTGACAGGAACACTTTCTATTAAATAGTACTTCCAAGACAAAATAAACCTTTGAAAATCAAGAATTAGTAAATAAATTCACCATGTTATTATGACTGTAACAAGAGACTTCTCTGTCTCCAGGCTAAAATCACAAGCAGATATTTCACTTATTCTCCTACCCACCAAGAATATCTTCCCACTGAGTTTACTTACTTTTTCCTTAAATAACAGTGAAATCATTCTATGGAATGCACAGATGGCATGCTCAGTCAAATAAGGGGGGGAAAATTGGAACAAAACCCAAGGGCAGGCTGTGATATATTTGTGATCCTTTTTGTTAATGTTGTGATAGTCTTAACCACAAAGTCAAAAGTCTCTCAACAGGTTAAATGTAACAAACCTGCAGTCATTTATCAGCCCAGACCTCTGTCGATCTCAGTGCAGAGCCACAATTCGAGCAAAAATGCAGAGTTTGGTTTTATGAGGTATCAGCCAATCTAATGGCAAGCCACAAAAATTTACTTTAGAGGCAGCCCCCACACGCATTCTGATTTGGGATGCAATGTTACAAATCTCTTCATAAAAATTGTCCCATTTTTCTGATTTGTTGCGTCTGATTGATTTTAGTGTAAATGGTTTATTACTGTAAATATGAGTGTGGTATGCTGTAATCAATATAGTGCATTGTGTGTATAAAGTGTAACCAATATAGAATAAATACATTTTATTTCGTGTAAATATGTTTTAGGTTAAGGGAAGGGAGCTATTTTGAAACCCTATCAAATTAATATGCTTAATTATATAATGTTAATTTAAATACATCTATATATTATCCATTAAATGCTGAATAAAATGCTTTTTTTTTAAAAAAATAGCTTTCCAAGAATGGCATTTTTAAAGAATATTCATGGTAATGCAGAGCAGTAACAGAAACTCAAACTATTCTGTGTGAAGAAGAAAGGATTTACTTACATGTTTAAAGATGCATTGAAACTAGGATAAGAGATAAGAAATAAAACTGACATTTGTCAAACTAAATGTTGGCCTTATATTTGATTTAGATGAATTCCTTTGATACAGACCAGATAATAAAATTGAGTCAATTCAAAGAAAGAGGAAAATATACAGTAAGCACTCAAAACTATATCATTCTAAAAGAGCAGCAGCAAGATAAGTGTTTGTCTTGTATTAAAATAATCATCACTAGTGAATCTATTTTCCATAAGCTTTACAAACACTGACAAAAACTATTTGTGTATGTGAAAATGGATATTCTATACTGTCCTCGAGAAAGTAGCTCTTATTTGAGCTGTAATTAGCCACTTTATGTCTCTGTATTACAAGAAATTGCTTTTTTTGAACTTAATCCCACCCTGAATTTATGTAAAATCTGTGAATGCAAAGCAGATTTCTGTGCATTCATGGAAAATACTTGCATAAGGCTCAAGTTTCCCTTTAGAAAGGTTTTTAAAATGATTCCTCTAGGCAGTAAAGCCTTTTTTTTTTTTTTTTTATTAAGTGACTGGTAGTCAGTACCTCAAGAAATATATCACCTATTAAGATCTTTGAATTAGAAATGGATTTTTAAATGTCTCTGGTCCATGCTGGCAGTTTGGGATATGAGACAAATTTCTCTGTGCCTTTTGTGGCTATTTTGCTTCTTTGTAAGGAGCACAGTCTACATTAGAATCAATTTGTATTTTGAAGTAATTTAGGCTTTATTCTGAACCTACAAAATGGGATTTTGAAACCAAAATGGCATTGGCATCTGAGCTGAATATGAGAGTTGTGCTTCCCTCTGGGGATATTCAAGAGATGTTAGGCTTCTCAGAACGGGGAGTTTTCCGAGACAACCAAAATAATTCACTGAGGCCATGGTCAGATTTAAATCACACCCTTCCCCTTTCAGGGGTGTTGGAGCCATACTGGAGAGTTCTCTGCCCTTAATTCTCTCCTGCAAGCAGCCCTTTTCAAAAGGAAACAGCTGCTCCTCCTTCATTAATTAAATCTCACTTCAGGAGGAAGAGCTTAGATGAATTCCTTTTATACAGACCAGAAAATAAAATTAAGTCAATTCAAAGAAAGAGGAAAATATACAGTAAGCACTCAAAACTACATCATCCTAAAAGAGCAGCAGCAAGAGAACTGTTTGTCTTATTTAAAATAATCATCACCAGTGGATCTATTTTCCATAAGCTTTACAAACACTCACAAAACCAGAAATCATGAGATCTGTGGTGTTGTTGATTTAGACATATATGCTACTGTAAACAGTGTGGTGGATGTAATTGGAGGAACTGGGTAACACAACTGAGGGGGTGATTGTTGCCAGGGTTAAAGGGAGGCAGAAATAAAACTATATGTATCATGTCACTTTTTTTGACAACTTAGGGTTGTTTCTTTACGTTTATTAATAAAAAAAAAGGAAGCCCTGCTCCAAGTTCCGAGTCACTTTGCTTAGACTACCATAGACAGAATTTTGAAGGAAAATACTTCACCAATATAGGGGTGAGAGATGTTAAATGGGGGTGAGTGCTGGCTAGAAGGCATTTAATTTTCAAAATTTGGAGAAATTTCTCTGCATTGGAGAAAGGAAATAGATCATTAGGAGTGTGTGGGAAGAAAGAAGAGTAAAAAAAACTCTCTAGGTATAACTTAGAACATCTATTGATTCAAGAGTATCCTCTTCCACCACTGTGAGAGATCTACATTCAAGTATCTGTTCCAAATCAGATAGAAAATATATTCTGACTCAAAAATCAGTACCTTAAGTGTTTTGACATTAGTATTTTAAATCTAAAACCCCTCCTTACAGTCCTTCTTCTGAAAAGTATAGTGGGAAAATATTTGAGAGCTTTATTTCCAACATAGGGAACCTTTCTTGAAGGAGCCCTCATCTGATCCATTGAACTGACATTATGGGAACACTTAAGAAATAACACAAACTGAGGAGTAGAAAAAAGTATTTGTCTTGTTTTCCTGAAGGCATTCAAGACTGGGCCCTCAAGATTTGAGTTGTTCATGTAACATGTTGTACAACATGTCTCCAGCCCCAGTAGCTTTCCCCCTCAAGCCCATTTTATCGAAATTCCTTCTCCTGTGGGAACAATGTATGTTTAAACACTTTTTTAACTCTTTAGCCCAGCTCAAGACATAATTTGTTCTGTGTATCTTGATGTGAAATTTTGCAGAACTAGTATCTCTGAGAATCTCTCACTCAGGGATGCTGTTGGGCATTTACCATGGGATGTTCCACTCACCTCAAGCAAGAAAAGGAGTTGTCTTCCTAATGAGAAGTGTAAGAAAGTTATGTTGGCCTAACTGAGAACTCAGCTGGAATTGAAGTTTTCGAGATGGTAATTGGTGCTTTTCTGGCATGAGAAAAGAAAGCAAAAACATGTCAAGAAACAGGTAGTTAATTTAAAATTTAACTTTGAGAGAATTGTGACATTGAAGACTGAATAAAGAACAAATTGTAAATATAAATTTGTTTCTGAAAACATTAGCTTTGGAAAGAAAAAGATATCCCATTAATAACTAATAAACAGAGATGTTAATTTCTTCTGAATATGTACCTAATGTCTTGGTGAGTTTTGAGTATTAATATTGTGAAAGTCAGGTTGACAGCAGAGGCACAGGTCAAGGAACCCTAAAGAGAAGCAGATACAGAGACTTTGTAGAGCTGCTTTTAGGATATCTGTAGCCAGTTCTGTACTGTCAAAATCAAACTACTACATCACCGGAGAGGTATCACCACGTGACACCAAAGTATTGCATCAAAGGACAATTTCATCATCACATTGGAATAAATAAGCACTGAGAAGTGAAAATGAGGAAATGTTGACTCTTGTCCTTGCTTCTGTAATGGCTGAACAATACCAAAAAGTATGGAAAATTGTTTTGGATCAATCTGGAAGTAATTTTATCTTCACATTTACTATGAGAGGTATATTTTTTTGTAAGAACAAAAGGCTTTACTCAAAAAAAAAAATCAAATTTTCAAGGAATTTTGAGCTCTAAGAATGTGATATTTAAGTATAACTTACAACAAAATGTAATTTGTGAAACACTTAATTGTTTCAGTGTATTTTAAAGTGTTCCCATTAGTATTTCATAATTTTCTCTCTTTTTTTTTTTCTTTTAAGTAAATTGCTGTGACTAAAATAACTGTTTAAGAGGATTTCTTTGCATTTGACTGCTCTTCTTGGGAGGGGTGTGAGTGTGGAGGGGGTGTAAAAAAAGAAAGTTTCTGAGGAAACTTTTGCCTGTTTCAGCTGGCTAACTTCATAGCTTTTATCTGCAGATAGATTAGGGCATCATTTCAAAGCACCTGTCTGAAATCATCTACAGCAAGGGAAGAAAAATGTAGGATCTTCCTACCCATCAGTAGATAGCTTCAATAACAAAAACGCAAAGAATCCATCAATTATTCAAAGGAATTGCTGCTTTCACATGCTTAATGCTGCCTTCTGTGCTATGGGTGAAAATCAGCCTTAGGCAGGTGATCAGCACTAGATTTGTGTTCTGTCTAAATCCCACATCAAATCCTCCACATTTTATATATATATATATTCATTATCAACTCCTTCTCCATCCCACAGCAGATAACATAGCACAAGTGGGGATAACTGAGTCATTTTCTCATTATAAACTCTTTTAAAATTCAATGCAAAAAGAAAAAAAAAAAGAAAAAGAAAAACACCCTACATTAATATGTATAAGAATTTTTAAAGTTGAGAAATGTTCCACATAGAAGCCAAGTCAATCCCCTTCACATATGTACTATTTTATTTCAGAATTATACTTGTTGTTTAGTTTCATGCTTCTATATACTTCTGCATTTTTTTACCGTAGTAGAAATATTGTTGTTGTTGTGGAAAATACATTCAAATTTGATAATCTGGGGTGCAAAACTTTAGTTGGGTTGCATTACTATTGATATTTATATATTAGAGACAGCAAAACCAGAAAGAAATCAATACTTCATAATTAATTGTATATTCAAATTTAATATGCTTAAGATTCAGTGTGAGATTCAAATACATTTTATGCACAAGTATATTTATTTCATGCCTGCATCACTGCATACTCAAATGAGATATGTTCAGCTATCCACATATGTGATGTGGGACTTGAATCAATACTTTGTATTTTGTGGAATTCTCTTACATATTCAATTTGCTGCATTATAATCCAAATACCTACCACACAGGTAATTTTACTGGGTTTGGGTTGGGGTGGTTTTTTATTGTTTTAGGAAATCTGCTTTAACACAAGTGGTACTGAAAAGTATATGGGTACAGAAAGAAATATAGGTCAGCAAGTGTAAGCAAAATTCTGGCTCTACTTAATCTGATGTTAAAACTCCATATGACTGAAAGGAACTAATTGGTACCTAAATCCAAGCAGTCTCATTTTTCTTTTCTGTTGCCTTTTTCCAGGAATAAAAATATAGATTTTTTTTTCTGTTTAGTCATTTATTTTCTACCTTAAGCAGTAGATATGGATGATAAAGGGACTAATTTTGATGTGGCTACTTCCTTAACTCCAGATTACTAAACTGTGAGAGACACGATCAGTAAAATGTGTGGGAATACATCTTCCCACAAAGTACGAGTGAGACACATGCTCCAGAGAAAGGCTGCCTGAAATGGAGCTGGAAATTTCATAACTTGTTTTGCCCCCCAGTCAGATGGATTTTTCGGATTAGCCAAACGTTGCCATCTCTGTGTCTCAGCTCTGAACCGTCTCACACAAAGTGCAGTTTAGGTTTCTCATGGGTTCGTTTCCTCCAAGGCTGGGCTTCTCTGAATGTGTCATAAGTACGTGACTCCTCATGTCCTGTGCCCATTCAAGAAGGCTTCAACAACTAGGAAGGGTGAGATACAAAGCCCAAACTACCCAGCAGGGCCAGGAGAAGTACCTGGATGCAGCGGATCCTCTACTATCACAGGCAGACACATTATGGGCTCTTTTTTTTTAATAAACTGACAAGGAATATCTCAGAAGCTCTGGGATTTGTCTTTGGTTTGACAACAGGTCCCCAAACCCCACTGCCTGAGTAGTTATGAATTGCCAGCCCCCTGGTTCTACAGGAACACGTTGCTGTGGGTGCATTTCCCCAAGGAAGCCAGGGCATCTTGCATGAGCACTCTGCACTGCTGCCAGCTGGCATCCCAAAGGGCTGACAGCAAGCAGAAGGCCTCAGGAATTCCAGCTCTCAGGTGTGCTGTCCTCAGTTTCCTGGGATCAAACTGTACATCACAGTTCTCAAGCAAATCAGCCCAAGAGTTGTCTTAATGACAGTGGAGTTCAGAAAGGCATGTTTTTGCAGGGGATTGTAAAATCCATGGCTTTTAAAATTGAAATTAACTAGAATTTTATAGTATTTGCCTGCTCTCTGAAGCAGCATTATCGCTCTTAGCCTGTAGGTATATTAAACTAGAAACCTACACATTCCCTGCAGAGAAAATAAGCTGCTTTTAAACTGACCGTGAGATCGAACTATTTTAAGTTCTGGTAAAGATCACCCTGGACATGACAAAATCCGATTGCTTTCCTTTTTTTCCTTTGTAACTCAGACACTAAAATGTCACTTGGTACTTGTGTCATACCACAAAGCATTCAGATCTTCGACCTTTTGTGTCTGCTGTTGTCCACTACTTTTCCTCTTATCTTGTATGCTTCTTTTTATTTTTTACTTCCAGCAAACAGTAGTGTTGCTCTCAACAATTTGGATGCTGCTGATTGGCAGTAGGGATAACTTGTATTTTTTTTCTCTTGAAAAGAAATATGGCAGTTCAGAGACACTGATTAGGATCACTGTCAACACAATGTATTTCAAAAATACGCAAATAGTGAATTCCTGACGGAATAGTGAGGTACATTTGACAGGAGTCACTAAGGGAATTTTATCTATGCAGCTATGTTGTGTACAAAACAGTAAGTTAGTTTAGGGGCTGGTTGGCTCTTCCCTTCCTTGTGTGTATGTCTTCATGCAGAGAACTAACCCTTTTACCAAAGTTCTTTGCTATTTAGTACATTTTTTTAAGGCTTATTAGTTTTGGCATTTAGTGTGTTCATTGTTGACTTCTCTGTCAGGTGTGCTGGCAATAGTAAATTGTAAGATTTTGAGGTATCAGAAAAAAGTTGAAGTAAAGTAAAATAACCTATATGGTGAACTGATTCCCTATTCTTTTTTAATGTTTTTACTGGTTTAAAGTAGTTGTGCAATACAACAGTTATAGTTTACTCTCAGTTTTGTAAGGCATCTGAAAAAAAAAAATCTGCCAGTATCTAATTATTGTTAGGCTTTTATTATGAAAATGCAGAGCCATCGTGGTGCAGCATAAAGTTGTATCATTTGTTTTTGAGATTATAGTTGATTTCTGATGAAGTGATACAGGATAATCCTAGACTACTGTGTTCTGTGATAGCAGCTGCATTTTCACAGAATCTATCATGGTTTTGTTTTCTGTAGCTTCTTTATCCTAAGAGTACCAAGAGAATAATTACTGTAAAAATTATATATATATAGATATGTAAAACCTCCAGCAATCATATATATATATATATATACTGCATATATATAACTTAGAAGCACAGTTATTTCTTTGTTGATCCCTGTTAATTTTGCTTTGCTTCAGCTCTCTCTGTGGGCTACACAGAACCACATATTTACAAGAAGATAGATCTCTATAGATAATTTCTATAACATGCTTTGCTTTGGATGCTCATAAAGACAATTTAATTGACACATAGACTATTTAAAATAATACAAATTTTTTTTCCATTATGTCTTCAACACGGCAGGTAAATTTTGAGCCAGTACACATTTTTCTTTGTGTATATACCATTACTTTTAATTAGCCTAATGACTGACTTGAACCTTTTCAGGTGCTATTAATACCATTCTATTTATAAATTTTTGTCTGCTCTTGTGGTTTTTTTGTGCCAGTTATTCTTTCTTCTGTGTGAATGGCATTCTTATGTGTGATCAGGCATTTGGAAAACACATCCTATTAGCAAGAAGTGAAAGAACTGAGCTTATTTGGACAAGATAGAACTGTACATTACAGCAGTCTGTAGTCTCAGCCTGCAATCTTTGAAATAGGTTGCAAAAATGAGAGAATAAACTGTACTTGTGGTTACCAGTGAATGTGGATAAATAATGGGAAGCAATAGACTTTTTGATTAAATAAGCTCAAGCAAGAAAGCTGGAAGTGCTGTATTAGGCTACGTTGAATCTTCCTTATGATATGTTTTTAAGACTGGAAAAACATTGGTCAGAGATACTTTAAATGTAGTTCATGCAGACATTATCAAAGTTATAAAAGCATATGAGGGAATAAAAATACAGTTTACTTGTAGAGAAATGTAAGAGAGCAGCTGGGGTAGTAGCTATTTAACTAAAATTGGTAGCACTGATAGATATGAGGTAATGTGTCACTGTTAATAAGTTTAAGCAAATTGAAATTGCTTTGACCAGTGAGATTTAGTCATTCCAAAGCAGATTAAACATTAGGGCATTTTCCTGAGAAAACTGAACTCCCTGCCTGAGGGAGGGAGGTGAGGCAGGGACTTGAATATGGGGGGGTCACGTGTACTGGTGAGAGTCTCAGGTACTGGGCAGTTAGTATTTGATTTATCCCCCCAGTTCACAGTCCCAGCCTCAGCTGGATTCATCCTGAGTTTGGCTGCCAGGGTCCTCCTTCAAGCAGGGCAGCTTGGGCTGGAGCTTTAGAGCAGCTTTGGAACATGGATGTAAGTGTTTTGGGGCCGTTACTGGAAGAAATTTAAGTGCTGGAGAAATTCATGGGACAGTTGGACAAAGAGCAAGCTGCTATTAACGCTGATAATTCCTTTGTGAATTTCACTGTGCAGAGATCAATTAAAAAAAAAAAAAAGGGAAAAACTTCAGCTTGAAAGATTGAAGTGCTTTGCTTGACCTGTAACAACTGTGAATGTTTACAAGCCCAAACTAAGTGTTTGGTTCCTTTTGCTGTTGGATTGGGCTGGCAGTACACACAGTGGCTGTGGCTCATCCAGCTGGATGTAGCTTAAGCTCCCTTGATTCAGGCCACTGGCTATGCCTACCCTTGGATGAAGCAGTGACACCCAGGCTTCAAACAACGGGACAGATTGTTGGAAATAAGAAATAATACAAATTTGAGACTTTATGCCATAAGTGTGACAGTAAGAATTTTTTTTAAAATGTTCATTACCGTTTCATTCTGCATCATTTTCTTATGCCCACCACTTTCCAATATATAGCCAAGAAATCTTACTATTAGCATAGCTCAAAGGAGTGTTGAGGCTTGTCATGTTACTGCAGTTTCATAAAGAAATTACAACTTTATACAGAAGGAGACCAGCTTCAAATCTTCTATTGCTCTGTTCAGGATAAAATACGCACCACATGGAAAGATGGAGCACTTAGATATATTTTACCAAAGTAAGCACTGCTGGATTTAAACATAAAAATGTAAAATTTGGTGTTTACGTGAGTTTTCACCCATTTCATCATATTTCCTATTTAAATAATTTCACAACTAAAAAAGTTATTTGAAGAAAATATTGACTGATTCACACTCTCGAGATCAAAAGCAGATTTTCTATGTGAAGGTGACTAAAAAAAGAAAAAAAAGCAACAAACAACCAAATCCTAACCCACTTAGAACTCATTTATAATTCTTGTGGGCATGACCTGCTGAACTAAAACTAGGTTTAGGCTTTAAATAGAAATTTAAGATAAAGTACTGGGGACTGTCTTCTGTACAAGGCTGATAGCCCTGTAGTAGAAGGAAATAAGTTGCTTAGGAGAGAAATATCCATTACTGACATTAGCTACCTTCTGTCATAAATCTTGCAACACAAAATGTTCTGACCCCTGTGGAATAGCAACCAATTAGAAATAACCTTTTTATAGCTTTTATTTGCAAAGGAGAAGGGCAAGAGAAAGGAGTAAATAATACTCTTCCAGCAGAATGCTTTTAATACCTTCCCAGACAGATGTGAAACATTGATGGAACAATATGGCCTTACTACCATGGACTGCCTGTCTGCAAAATGCAAGTTACAAATTTCCAAGTTAGTCCCCTCTTACAAGCAAAATGACTCAAAAGGAAAAAAAAATACTGTAATTATAGAGATTTTCCTCAGATGACAGTTGTCTGCAAAATACTGACTGGAGTTCTTCCCAACTGTCTATTGAACAACTTAAGAGACACCACATTCCCGAAAAACATAGCAGAATTTTGATTGGGGCATAGAGCTATTGACATGATCTTTAGTGTTTGAGAATGGCAGAACATGTCTAAGAAGCAAAATAGAGATGTTTATGCTATCTTTATCATTCTGACAAAATCCTTTGTTACATGTGGCCTTTGTGGTCCTTGGAAGTTGTGGAGGATATGTAAAAGTTCAGATAAGAAGGCCAGCATCATCCATCAACTCTGGGATGGGCAGACAGAATAGGCTGTGCCTTCTCTTTCCTTCCATCACTTCAAGTGCTGGTTCAAGCTGTATTCATTGCTCAGACCCTCTAGAAAGGTTACATGAGGCAACTCATAGTCAGAGAGAGCAAAAGACATTCTACAAAGCCAAAGAATCTCATCTAACTCATCTATACACATCAAGGGTAGTGCCAGGAACCCTATTACAACATTATGTTTGTAAATGTCTGTGTAGTTTGCAGTTTTGACTCATTCAAAGAAAGACCTGAAGATAATGATACATCATTATCCAGCAGCCTCAGTAAACTTTGTCTTAACAATTAGCATTTCAAAGAATAAGGTTATGAGCTAACCAGCATCAAATAAACAGTGGGATTATGTTGAAACAAACATAAGGATAATAATAATAAATACACAGTGACAAAATTCACCTTTCTTTGAGTTCTCACAAAAACACAGAAAAGGAATGACAATATTATGCTCAGTGTACAAAAGGGTGGCACTTCACGCTGCAGTCTGTAGAACTGAGTCAAAGGAACGCTGTTTTGCTCTGTGTATGCTGACAAAGTTGCAGAGTGCTGATTAATATTGCATTGCCCTGCTTCCTGTGCTCTGCTGGAACGATGAGACACAGAACTGCAAGCCATAATATGTTAGTCAGAGTGGGGGCTCTCTGAGGGTGTCATCTCAGTGAAGCAGTTCCGTTTAATGTCCACCTTCTGATGCAGAGTGAGGAAAATGCAGAGAGCTGACAACCGATCAGCTCAGGCCAAGTTATAGAAGCTCCCAGGAATGGATGACCCGATGTCCTAAGTCCTGTCTGAGGGATGCAGCCCAAAGTGTTTCACAGGATCACATTTCAGCAATGTGTGCATGAGTTGGATTTTATTTGATTGAGAGCAGCATCTGTGTGGGTGCACAACAGAGGGAGTATTTTCTTAATTTTTTTTTCCTTTTTTTGATCAAGCAAAACCAGAAAACCAGCCAAACAGCTAAAGCAAAGCATACTGTGGGAGTGCAGACCTGAAAAATCCCAAAGAAAATGAGTGAAAAGACATTTCAGAAGAACTGTGAGAAGATAAAACATTTCTTGCAGTTTCAGTCATACCCATTAAAGGAATCAGACCTTTAAATATATATACTTTTTTGTGCATGAACAACACCACAGTAGAGACAAAGCTAATTCTATCAGCTGTCCCTCCTTCTGAGCACACAAGCTTTATTATTTCACTGTTCCACTCAAGAAGGATAATGATAACTAATATATATTACAAAGCAGCAAAATAAAAACTGTGCATTTGTTATAACAAGATAGTCAAACAAGTTTATAGATTGCACTAATGAAAGAATGAATGCTCACCTTCCTATGTGGATGAAAATTGTATACGAAGGAAATGGTCCCTGTAGGAGCACTGCTTACAGGCTATAAAGTGAGAAAAGGAAATATTTAAGAAGTACTATCAAAAGACCTCCTGTGCTCGTGGTAAAGCATAATCATGGCTTTTAATCATGTCAAGTGTTGACACTCAAAACTGAACTACAGCTGTCAAAGCCTGTTGTCTTTGCAGTGTTCTGCAAAAGAAAACAGTATTTGCTGCAGCATGAAATAATAGAAGAATTATCTTCCTTTTAGACTGGTTCTCTTTCTCAGCTATCTAGCAGACGTCTTCTCACCCTGTTAAACAAAAGAGGACCACATATTCAGTTGTTTCATTTTAAGTTGTAGATGTTTGGGGGTTTTTTTCTCCCCAGATAGCCCTTAGTACTCCATTTTACCCACTGCTATTTGACATGTATGGACACCATTACTACAATATCTGCAAATATTTTCTTTAAAACACACAGATAGACAAAAACCATTTAAAAAAGGTCTCACTGAAGGGAAACATAGAAAGAATAAAATTATGCTCCCTAGGAAAAATAATACTGTAACAATAGACTGTAGAGATGGCAGGTCATTTAACAAGGAAGTAATAAAAGTAGTGTTGGTAGAAACATACAGCACCAGGGTTGTATACAAGTGTGGGGATTAGCTTATGGTGTAATTTTAAATACTATTATCATATCTTATGATAATCAGGTGTTCCCCAAAAAATGCTAACTGTATATCTATATGGCTAATGATGTTTACATTTTTGATTAAATGTATGATGTATAAGATAAAGTGAGGGGCAGGGACAGAATGAAGCCAGGCTAGGCAGGTTTCTAGCAACAGAAATCAGCTCTATCAGACACAAGAAACACATCAAAAAAAAAAAAAAAAAAAAAAAAAAAAAAAAAAAAAAAAAAAAAAAAAAAAAAAAAAAAAAAAAAAAAAAAAAAAAAAAAAAAAAAAAAAAAAAAAAAAAAAAAAAAAAAAAAAAAAAAAAAAAAAAAAAAAAAAAAAAAAAAAAAAAAAAAAAAAAAAAAAAAAAAAAAAAAAAAAAAAA
>NW_020956241.1:44979-47679 GCF_003031625.1 Empidonax traillii
AAAAAAAAAAAAAAAAAAAAAAAAAAAAAAAAAAAAAAAAAAAAAAAAAAAAAAAAAAAAAAAAAAAAAAAAAAAAAAAAAAAAAAAAAAAAAAAAAAAAAAAAAAAAAAAAAAAAAAAAAAAAAAAAAAAAAAAAAAAAAAAAAAAAAAAAAAAAAAAAAAAAAAAAAAAAAAAAAAAAAAAACCAACCAAAAAAACACCAAACAACTCACCCATCTTCAGGCTCTAAGTCTAGATAGTAATTAAATCCTTATCTGCAAGGCAAGAGAATTAAAGAAAAATAGTGAAAAGCTGAAAAAAGTCTCCCATGAATAGGCACTTGAGTGTGGCCAAACCTGCTGTTGTTCTAATTTGGGTCTATGTGTCATTAAGTAGGTAAAGTAATAGTTCCACATGCTGGCAAGGATGAGACAGGATACCGGGAAATGAGCACAAAAAATAAGGAGAAGTTATCCCAGGATCTGCTGAAATGATGGAGTTTCCATGATGTACAGGTGAAATTAATGTGCTTCCCAGCTGACTCAAAAATTAGAGCTTGCAAGCTGCTAATGACCAGCCGAAGCTTAAATAGCAACTGCCAGTGTTTCATAGCAGTGAAGAATCTCATCCTATAGGTGAAGTTTCCATGTAGTGAAGGCTTCACATAACAAATAACAAGTTGAGAGCACAGTAAGATGGGATTTAGTGGCAGTCAACAACAAGAGGACATCCAAGGCCTGTGTTGAAGCCTTGTATATTTGTTAGCATTGCATTATTTGAGAGGTTGGAGATACCTACATATCCTTACCTTTCACAAACACAATCACTTCATGGTGCCAGCACATAATCAGGAAAGTGGTTTACCCCAAAAGTGATGTAAGGTAGATCCATCTCAAATGTGACACAAAAACCTCTGGAAAAAGATAAATCATTCTACCTATGTTGTTACTAATGCAACTTTCATTTGAATAAAATATATAGCTAAAGATGTGAAAGTCCCTTAGCTTTCAGTGTAAAGCTATTAATTATTTCTCATCTTTTACAATATTACATTTCCATTTTAGTATTCATGTGACAATTTATGCTAATTGCTCAGGGCACTTACTACCACAGGCAGCTTCTACATTTATTTGTTGCAAATCTCTGTATAAAGCAAATGTGAAGGTTATTGTCATCATCTTCATTGGTCAATGTATTTGACTAAAATACTGAAAAATCCTCTTGAAATTGGTATAAATCAATCCCAGTAGATAATGACTGCAAAGGGACTGGTTTTGGATACAAAGGTTTTCTCAAAAATGGGAGTGGAAATTTGTGATCTTCAGTAGATTTTAGATCAAATATAGTTTCATGCTCTATTTACATTTTAGTAAACCATTCCATCGTTAACAGTAATAAATTAGTAAAGTATTAGCAGAGGGCAATTGCAGAATATATTTTGTTAGTCTATAGAAAATCCATGTAAACAGATGAAAAATAAACACTGGTTGAGATTTTGAGTTTATTTTCAGTTTGTAATCTAATTGTAGGCACTAAAGTAGATAAGGAATTTGAAGGTAGAAAAATACAGCTTTAGGACTTTTTTCAATCCGGGAAACAGCCAGGAAAAAAAAAAAAACACAATAAAGTATGATTATGAAACAAAATGTAGTCTTAGAGGAAACATCTGAATAGTGGATTAGGAACTGAGCCAGCGGTGTGCCCCTGTGGCACACTATAGAACTATAGAGTCAAGGTGGCAGAGCACTGGACAGATTTCTCAGGGAGGGCATAGATTCTCCCTCTCCGGAGATTAAATCCCACCTGGGCACATTCCTGTGCCACCTACTCAAGGTGACGCAACCTTCGCAGGGGGTTTGGATGAGAGGTCCCTTCAAACACTAACTATTCTCTGATCCTGTGACATTATATAGAAGGAAGTTCTGGTCAAAGTAAATTTGGTTATTGAAGACAATATCTTGTGTTGGATGCCATGAGAAAGGAAATAAGGCAGAAGGGAGAAATTACATAGAACAAAGGTGGGATTTTACTTTAACTGTCAGATTGCAGTAGTACCAGCCCAAATGGAATGCAAACTCCTGCCACTAATGTGGTGTTTGCTGACCATTAGGTACTCTTTATGTAAATTTCTGCAAAACATCACAGCACCTTTGGTATCGTATGGGTTGCACATCAGACAGAACCAGGAAAGTCTTCTCTCTGCACTGGAAAATAAATGTCAGATCTACTCAGTTTGGAGCAATATCAATTCCTAAAAGTTGACTTCCCCCTCCCCCCCTAAAAACACCCTCTTTCACAGAAACCTCAGTTTTTCATCAACATTCTGGTGAAAAGTTCTGAGATGAATCTGTTGACCAGTATGTTTCACACAGTGGCATCTGTCTGTCTGGAAGTAACAGTCTGATACATACTCCATAATGAGTATAATGTCATCGTTTCAGGGAACACACAGAAAAGAACACTAGAAAGTGTTTTATACTTTATTGAATTTTCTCTTTCTTGTGCAATTCACATCTCAGCTTCCCTGATATTTTTTTTTTTCCTTTTCTTTTCCTGAAGGGTAAATATGGGTTTTGCTCCGGTAATAAACAAAGTAAAAAGCAGTTTGTGGGAATGATCTTTAACTGGCAAGATTATTTTACCTACTGACTTTGTGGGAAGCTTTTCATGGCTCCTTTTTTGAATATGTGCTATTTACTCTCAGCTGGAAACGTTGTCAAC
>NW_020956241.1:47700-50399 GCF_003031625.1 Empidonax traillii
AAAAAAAAAAAAAAAAAAAAAAAAAAAAAAAAAAAAAAAAAAAAAAAAAAAAAAAAAAAAAAAAAAAAAAAAAAAAAAAAAAAAAAAAAAAAAAAAAAAAAAAAAAAAAAAAAAAAAAAAAAAAAAAAAAAAAAAAAAAAAAAAAAAAAAAAAAAAAAAAAAAAAAAAAAAAAAAAAAAAACACCAAACAACTCACCCATCTTCAGGCTCTAAGTCTAGATAGTAATTAAATCCTTATCTGCAAGGCAAGAGAATTAAAGAAAAATAGTGAAAACCTGACAAAAGTCTCCCATGAACAGGCACTTGAGTGTGGCCAAACCTGCTGTTGTTCTAATTTGGGTCTACGTGTCATTAAGTAGGTAAAGTAATAGTTCCACATGCTGGCAAGGATGAGACAGGATACCGGGAAATGAGCACAAAAAATAAGAAGTTATCCCAGGATCTGCTGAAATGATGGAGTTTCCATGATGTACAGCTGAAATTAATGTGCTTCCCAGCTGACTCAAAAATTAGAGCTTGCAAGCTGCTAACGACCAGCCGAAGCTTAAATAGCAACTGCCAGTGTTTCATAGCAGTGAAGAATCTCATCCTATAGGTGAAGTTTCCATGTAGTGAAGGCTTCACATAACAAATAACAAGTTGAGAGCACAGTAAGATGGGATTTAGTGGCAGTCAACAGCACGAGGACATCCAAGGCCTGTGTTGAAGCCTTGTATATTTGTTAGCATTGCATTATTTGAGAGGTTGGAGATACCTACATATCCTTACCTTTCACAAACACAACCACTTCATGGTGCCAGCACATAATCAGGAAAGTGGTTTACCCCAAAAGTGATGTAAGGTAGATCCATCTCAAATGTGACACAAAAACTAATCTCATTGTCATAAGAAATGGCTGACCTCTGGAAAAAGATAAATCATTCTACCTATGTTGTTACTAATGCAACTTTCATTTGAATAAAATATATAGCTAAAGATGTGAAAGTCCCTTGGCTTTCAGTGTAAAGCTATTAATTATTTCTCATCTTTTACAATATTACATTTCCATTTTAGTATTCATGTGACAATTTATGCTAATTGCTCAGGGCACTTACTACCACAGGCAGCTTCTACATTTATTTGTTGCAAATCTCTGTTTAAAGCAAATGTGAAGGTTATTGTCATCATCTTCATTGGTCAATGTATTTGACTAAAATACAGAAAAATCCACTTGAAATTGGTATAAATCAATCCCAGTAGATAATGACTGCAAAGGGACTGGTTTTGGATACAAAGGTTTTCTCAAAAATGGGAGTGGAAATCTGTGATCTTCAGTAGATTTTAGATCAAATATAGTTTCATGCTCTATTTACATTTTAGTGAACCACTCCATCGTTAACAGTAATAAATTAGTAAAGTATTAGCAGAGGGCAATTGCAGAATATATTTTGTTAGTCTATAGAAAATCCACGTAAACAGATGAAAAATAAACACTGGTTGAGATTTTGAGTTTATTTTCAGTTTGTAATCTAATTGTAGGCACTAAAGTAGATAAGGAATTTGAAGGTAGAAAAATACAGCTTTAGGACTTTTTTCAATCCGGGAAACAGCCAGGAAAAAAAAAAAAAAACACAATAAAGTATGATTATGAAACCAAATGTAGTCTTAGAGGAAACATCTGAATAGTGGATTAGGAACTGAGCCAGCGGTGTGCCCCTGTGGCACACTATAGAACTATAGAGTTCAGGTGGCAAAGCACTGGACAGATTTCTCAGGGAGGGCATGGATTCTCCCTCTCCGGAGATTAAATCCCACCTGGGCACATTCCTGTGCCACCTACTCAAGGTGACGCAACCTTCGCAGGGGGTTTGGATGAGAGGTCCCTTCCAACACTAACTATTCTCTGATCCTGTGACATTATATAGAAGGAAGTTCTGGTCAAAGTAAATTTGGTTATTGAAGACAATATCTTGTGTTGGATGCCATGAGAAAGGAAATAAGGCAGAAGGGAGAAATTACATAGAACAAAGGTGGGATTTTACTTTAACTGTCAGATTGCAGTAGTACCAGCCCAAATGGAATGCAAACTCCTACCACTAATGTGGTGTTTGCTGACCATTAGGTACTCGTTATGTAAATTTCTGCAAAACATCACAGCACCTTTGGTATCGTATGGGTTGCACATCAAACAGAACCAGGAAAGTCTTCTCTCTGCACTGGAAAATAAATGTCAGATCTACTCAGTTTGGAGCAATATCGATTCCTAAAAGTTGACTTCCCCCTCCCCCCCTCTTTCACAGAAACCTCAGTTTTTCATCAACATTCTGGTGAAAAGTTCTGAGATGAATCTGTTGACCAGTATGTTTCACACAGTGGCATCTGTCTGTCTGGAAGTAACAGTCTGATACATACTCCATAATGAGTATAATGTCATCGTTTCAGGAAACACACAGAAAAGAACACTAGAAAGTGTTTTATACTTTATTGAATTTTCTCTTTCTTGTGCAATTCACATCTCAGCTTCCCTGATATTTTTTTTTCCTTTTCTTTTCCTGAAGGGTAAATATGGGTTTTGCTCCGGTAATAAACAAAGTAAAAAGCAGTTTGTGGGAATGATCTTTAACTGGCAAGATTATTTTACCTACTGACTTTGTGGGAAGCTTTTCATGGCTCCTTTTTTGAATATGTGCTATTTACTCTCAGCTGGAAACGTTGTCAAC